>NW_010397158.1:0-10253 GCF_000710305.1 Buceros rhinoceros silvestris
CCGAGCATCCTCCGCGCCGGCCGAGGGGCTTGAGGAAGACGCGTGTGCCCGGTGGTTGCTTTGGGTGCTGAGCGCCGCGGTGAGGGGTGACCTCCATCCCGGCCCGACGCGGTGCCGGGGACGCGGAGTCCAGCCTGGCCGCCGCTGTCCTGTCGTAACCTTGATGAGAGTCTTGACACGGCTCCTGGAAGCGACTTCTGGCCACGTTGTGTTTCCAGGGACTTCTGCGACGTGTTGTGGGGTGGTGCTCGCCGTTGGGAGAAAAACCGTCTGGAGAACAAGGCGTGTAACTGCTCGAGCTTTACGCTGCTCTAGTTCTGTTGCCGCTTTGTTTACCTTGAGTGATGCGGGATTGTGTGTTTTATGCAGCAAAAAGTGTTCAGGTTGCTCATTGTTTACCTGGCCTGAGTCCCCCTTGGGCTCCTGCCCTCCTCTGGGTGGCAGATGTGGCTTCCAGGGACCCTGCAGTCCGCGGAGAATGTAAACTCCAACTGCACTGCTTGTTGCTTTGAAAAGGAGAGAGGCAGTCTGAGCAGAGTTGTAATACTTTAACTGTTTCCCCAATTCCAGTGTTGTAACCTATTTTTCCATTGAGGTTGTTAGATAACTGCTTAAAAGGCCACTTTCTGACAGGCTTGTGGGGGGTTTTTTTAGGTTTAACTGATAGGGAAACCTACCACCTTCGTTAAGCAGCGTCTAATTGTGATTATGTCTTCATTCGTTAATAGTGGAACAAGGCTACTTGTGTTAAAGTTTGTAGGTACTTTTATGAAACCATAAGTGCAATAACTTAGTTGAACGAGGCCTTGGTTGTAAGCGGTTACACACTTGAAACCAGCATAAAGTGCCTAACAGCATTTCAAAGGCTGAAAATACCTGTGTGTAGAGATGCTGTGGCGTGAGTCAGTCCTGTCTGGTATTGGGTTTGGTTTTTTTCACTGGCAAGTAATTCTAGCTTTTAGAAATGAATGAGTAGTTTGTCTTTGAACCCTTGAGCATCTTTTTAAAAGTGTAAAATTTCTCTTAAATCCCTCTGCCCTCCAAGGTTTTGTTTGGTTTTAAGTCTTCTCTGATACTTGTCAAGTGTAAGACCAAGTAATAGTTTTACTTACAGGCAAATGCCAGCATATTTACAGTTTTCAAGGCAAAATTTTAAGTACAAGGAGTAACAGCTCTCCCCTTAGAACAGGAAACAAATGCTAAATTTAAATGTTTCTCTTAAATTATCTTCTGTTGCTTAAGTCTGTTAAAAAACTTAGTGTTTGACCTTGAGGTAGAAACGGAGTGTTGTGCACTTTTGAGGTTTTTATCTTGTGTTTCTCCTGCCCTAGTTAACACCTGCAATTGCCGAAAGTCAGGCAGTCACAACAGTGCGGCCCTGGAGGAGGGAAACATTGCCTGGCGGAGCAAATAGGTTTGTTACAAGCTCTGAGGAGAACAGTAAGTTGCTTGTCATGTGTTTGTGAAACCCAAGCATCCCCCTCCCCATAACCACGTACAGTACAGAAGCGGTGAGGTGAAGTATGGACAGCTCAGCTGTCCAACAGCCATTGTTTTGAGCATCGTTTTCTGAGAATCTCTCACGTCCAGGGATCTAGAGCAGTCTGGTGCTGGCAAGAAGAAACTCCAGAAGGGGTGGTTCTCTGGCTGCTAAAAGCTGATAAAATAGTGCTTTCTGGGTTTTTGTCTAGGGGATTAGGAGGAGGGACAGTGGAGGTGATGGAAGGTAGTACGTGAGTTTGGGCAGCTGGTGTTTGTGCTCAAGGACGAGGATAACAGTTCTGACTCATTTTTAAATGCTTGAGTTTTTAATTATAATGTGTCGACTGCTTCTGTTTGCTCTTCAGCCTAATTGCTACTTGGCATCACAAAGAGATGCAGTGAGAAATTCCCGAGAAATCGAGAAGAGGAAAGGACGCTGGTCTTAGACCAGAGCAAGGTGTGTGTGTGTGAAGTGTTTTGCGGTACAGCCTGGCTTGTACTGGATCAGAGCATGAGGGCTGCCTGCTTGGTAGAAACTGAAGTGCGCAAACAAGTTGGGAAACGAGTGGATGCATTAAACTGGGTACTGTGGAGGGAGGGGAAAAAGGGAAGGAACCTGAAGCCACCACAGAGCAGTTGATAACGGTTCATATGCACAATCTGAGCAGTGCTCAACTGATAAAAGAGAAGTAGGAAGGAGGTTTGTGTGTGTTTGACAAATGGGCAGATCAGGCTGACAGCTGACAGTGTGGAGTGGGTGAGGATTAATGAGATAAGATTGGATGAACAAAGAGTAAACATAGAGAATCATGAGGGTCTTTGAACACTAAGCATTAGGGAGATAAGTTGGTGCAACTTGATCTGAGCAACAAAAAATAATTGCCTTCGTTGCCTGGCCACCCATCTACCTTTAAAACGCAGGGCAGTTTGCCTTGCCTGGATTTTGTTAACTTTCTCCACTGTCTCTTGTATATTATCGCGTCCGCTCCTGGCCTCACCAAGAACGTGAGCCCGTCTATGATCCACCTGTATAGCAACATCTCACTTAAATGTCTGTGAATGAGATGGGAGTCTCTGCCTGTCACACTGTGAAAGCAGCTGCAGACGTAGCATTCGCGACTGTCTGGTTATCCTCTGACTGCAGTGTCACCACTAGATATGTTAAAGCTTTGGAAACTTTTCAGATGAGTAAATAGTTTGGAGCAACCTGCATTTAATTTTCTGTTAACATTACGAAGTTAGAGTGTTGATGGTGGTTTCTGACAGAATTGGGTCTATGGTCAATCTCAGCTTCTGTGTTTTTATCTGCAGTTGACTAAATGAGTTAGAAAACTGTAAATATTGACAGAAACTGAGCAGCAGATTTAATAACACGTTTACTAGATCAGACCGAGAGATTTAAATACCATAGTTGCAAGTGTATAACTCCTGCCTCAGAGCAAGCACTCTGGAAAAGAAGTAACAAAATGTGAAAATCTTTGCTGGCGTGAACGTTATCGTTAGCAGTGGAGAACCAAAAACGAAGCAGCAGTGGGAGAGCGGGACAGGGCTAGTGCTGGGAAAGGGCTCTGGAATAAGGTGTGTGGTAACAGCGCTAAGAAGATACAGCTCTGAGATACCGTGAAGCCGCTTCTGTCTCTGTTTCCCAGTACGTGAAGTTCACTGAACTTCACTGAACCCAAAGTTCAGCAGAGAACTGACTCTCGTGCCTTTAACTCAAGAGCAGCTGAACTGTTATGACATGAATCTGTGGCAGCAAACAATATTGCAGGGAACTTACTCTGATTTTCGTGGTGATTTATGTCGTGTTTCTGTTGCATCTTTGTTCCAGATGTTTAATGCACAATGCAGTTCTGAGTCTGTGACTTGAGGTCTAGAGTGTGACGCCTACAGATGTGCAATTCTGAGCAAAAGGGAAACTGGAGGAAATAGACTGTAAATCAAAACCTACATATAATGTAAATGAATGTCACCCTCCACCGTTGCTTCCTCATGACATCTAGACTGGAGTGATTGGTCCTTGTCACTTCTTCATTGTTACTGCGAAGGGTCAGAATTTAAGTTTGTGGCTGCCCACTCCCGCTTGTTAATGTCTCCTCTTGATCGGTGTGAACAGAGCCTGTACAGTACAGCAGTTTCTCCAGGGGTACAGCTTAACCTTCTGCAGTTCAGGTACACATCGATTACTCATTCAGGACTGAAAGTGAGATGCAGCTCTGTCACTGAGGTGTTGCTGTTACACCGTCGAAGGTGCGTGACTGAATGCACAGGGAGGTCGAGTAACTTGCCCGTGGTCATGTGGTCAGTCAGCTTCATGTTCAGAGTAATCTAACCCAGTAACCCTTTTTGTTTAAGAGGGTACTTAGGATTTTGTCAATTGAACCGTGTTGTCTGTCTCTTGGATGCTCAAAATTGATTTAAATAGCAGAACAGTCTGCAGGTTTCAGCCATGGCAGCTTAAAAGCTGTCAGGACTCATTCTGACAGCTTCTTAATCATAAACAGAACAGGTGGTGGTTTTTTAATTAAATCCAAGTATTTCAGACTGTTTCAGGCCAGCATTTTTGTTTCAATATATGTGGATCGTGGATTTGACTTTATAGCGAGACTTCTGCAGTGTTCTAATGCTTTTCTGCTCTGATGCTTCAAAATTTCCTGGAAATGAGCAGGAAGAGCCAAACCTTGATGGCCTAAATGTTCTTTTTGCTACGTTTCTTCTGTAATGCCTTGTTTCATGGTGCTTGGTCGTTAGCCTTTCAAGACTTCCTTTAGAGGAGGCAGATTTCGCTTCCATTCATCCAAAGCGTGTAGAGGCCAAGTGACTCACAGTAGCGGAGCTGGGAATAACCAAGAACCAGACTTTGTAATACCACTTGTCTGTGTGATGATGCAGTTATTGCCATTTCAGTAACTTGTTTTTCACTGGGAATATTACGTTTCCGTGTAGCGGTTTGAGGCTGGTGCTGTGTAGAACAGTGTTGTCAAACTTTCTGAAGTAAAAAGAAGCAACTTAACATGATAGCCTGGTAAGGTTAAGACAGAACTGTTCTCTTCTGCTGTGGCTTTTTCATCAGCTGGTGATCTCCTGACTCCTCAGCTTACTCTCCCAGTTCTTGTTCTCTTCCTGCCAGCTCTTGCTATAGAGAGAGCGAGCTCCAAATAACCTGGCAAAAGTGAAATTTTAGGGAAAAAGAGTGATAAAGTAGGTCAGGAAGCTGTCTGCTAATTCCATGTACTCTGCTAATTTCCACTCAGAAAAAACAATTCTTTGAGTATTGTTTTTAAAAGGGCTTTAAGGTGAAGCTCTATGTTTCCGTTTTCCAGTTACTGTTACTGGTGTTAATAAGTCATCTTAAAGGCTTTGGATTCCTTGCTTGGTCTACAGAGTTTTCCACTCACTGTAGTAAAGAAAATCCAGACGTTGATGAATGCTGTGGAACTAAGCTAGAGAAACTTAGGATCTCACAGCTGGTTATTGAGGACTTACAAAGATACAGACTTCACTTGGCTCAGTCTAAAGTTGGTTTGATAATAAATACTTAATTCGCTCTTTGTTTTATGAGATCAAAACCAGTTTTCTACTTTTTAACAGCTGTAATGGATTTCATCTGTGTGGAACTCAACCAGCTACAGTAATAACACTGAGGTTGAATTAATATACTCTAGACTTGATAGGCTTCCTTTTTTTTTCCTATCTGCTTTTTTGCTTGGGAATTCGTTTTAATTCTTTGGTTACTAACCATTAGCCTTATTCTTCAGAAACCTCTGCCAACTTAGCCTCTTTTTCTTAAATCACAAATGATGCAACAAATCATTTTCGGGTAAATGGTGCTTTTATTTAAGGGTAAGTAAGTATTTTGGGGGTTTGTTTTTTATGGTTGGTGGTTTTTTCTTCCCCGTAAGCACCTGCATGGTGCTGATGAAAACTACCTTTTAATTTTATTTTGCTCATTTATAGCTGGTAACGTGGTATTCTCTTACATGCTGTTACGCGATTTCTGTAGTCAAATGTATGCAGAATCTTCCGTATGTTGTGGGAAAGCAATGTGTGTTTCCTGGTCTGTCTGTTGTCCTCTCAAAGTAGAGGTCAAATTTTTTCACCTGCACAGACTGGGAGTAGATGTACTATAGGAAGTACCTGAGAGGCATTGTTCATAACGCGCATGGAACTGGCTTTTGACCAGTCCATTCTGGTTTTTGAAATACCCAAGGTAGATTTTGTTCATTTTAGGAACCAGCCTGTGTTTACTTCTATTTTCTCACCTTTTGTTTGTCAGAAGCTTATTTTAAATTAACTCTCTCCTGCACTGTCCTTTACCAGGCTTCGCTCTCCTTACATAGCAGCGCCACAGTCCCTCTAATTCTGCCTGTGTCCTGCGGCGCTCCACAAGAATTTAGCTCTTCTGCTGTGTTAGTTTCTTAGGAAAGCTCAGCTAAGGAGGAGAGTGTTTGGGTTTGTAAAGATACAGACTCAAATCTTCACTGTCTCGAGTTAGCTGTGCTCTTGAGCCTGGGTCAGTGGCACGGGTGAGCTTTCTGGGTGAGAAAGCAGTGGGTTGTTTCCAGTGCAGCTATACCTGTTGCTGAGTCCTAATTAGGTCATGACAGATGAGTGTCATGAGAGTTCTTCTTTAGGAGCACTTTGGACACGTAGAGTCTGTGTTGGTTGTTAGCAATCTGGTGGATGCTGAAGTCAATTGGCACCTCTTATTACTGGTCAAAAAACCACCAAGGGTTTGGTGTCAAGAGCAGCCCAACAGCAGTTGGTATCTCACTATTACTAAAATTCTCATCATTTGACTGCAGCGTGACTTTGCCTTTAGTATATTGATAGCATTTATTTTTCAGTAATATACCTACTGCAAATTCATGATGCAATGTTTAGATTTTATACTACTACCTTAATTAAAGAAACAACTGAATAGTATTAGTGGCTTGCAGATGAGAAGATGACTTGAGACCAGGGTTTGGTTGGTTTTCAGCTCTTTTCCAGCTTATTCTGTACAATTTGGGCATGTCGCCTGATGTCTCTTCTTCAGTTGGCCAGAACATAAAATGGGTATGTTACTGCCTGATGCTGGGAAGATACTGGCTTAAAGCAAAGATTCGGTACTGGTGCTGAATTCAACTATTTTTAGCTTTAAAAACCCGAGTTTTGCTTTGGTTTATTTCCTGTGCAAAGATGTGTTAAAAGGTCTGAGTACAAAATTCTTACGAACTGTAGAGTCCCACGGTATCTCTTAACTAATCTTTGTTGAATAGCTGTCTTAGATCTATACCACTTGGAGGTCAGTGACGTGAGCTCTGAGATGGTTGTAAGGGATGGGGAGATGCTGGCCAGTCACGGTGTGAGCTGTGAAATTGCCTGCAGGACAGCCGGGGAGGTTGCAGGATGGGTAGGCAGCGCTGTTACTGGGCAGGAACGTTACACAGAACTTGACAAAACAGCTCCCGTATCTGCTGAGAGCATCTCTCCTCCTGATGTCAAGACCTGTGCAATTTTGGAGTGGTGTTTTGCAAGATGAGGTGAATCGTCCAGTGCTCTCCCTTGCTCCAGCCCTGTTGCTGCTGTCTGTTGTGTAAGATGCTCACCTTGCAGTCTTGTTCGACCACGACCGATCTCATCCAGCCTGCTAGCCCGGTGATAAGGTGCACAGCTTTCCTCTGGGAAGCTGAGTTACAAGAGAGCTTTTTGATGGGTGCGAACTGGCCCAGCACGTGGGCAGTTCTACCTCTTTAGGGACTTCTGGAACTGCAGCCTGTGTCCCAGGACGCTCACAGCTGCTCCCAAATAACAGCAGTATCAAGGTACATGTGTGCCTGTCTGTGCTGGACCAGCTTTGATTTTTGCAGGAGACAGCACAAGTACTTCTCAAATGAGCACTGCAGTAAGGAGATGACTACTGCTTCACAGTGGCATTGCAGTTGGCCTGATCTGCCAGTTGAAGCTATTAGCAAAAAAATGCAATGTTTGATTACTTTTGGGACATTTCAGATAAAAGTTTTTATTGGAAAGAGAAAATCAATTAATTTGTTGCTGTTCTGCTCAAGCAGTTTAAAACATGGCTTTTCTATGAATGTTACTTTATTGACCATGGTAGAGCAATAGTCCAGCATCTCTTGAGAAGAACAGGTCTGTTTATACTGAGTGGCATGAACCAGCGAAGGAAGCACTGAATACATTTCTGTTGAGCAACAGAAATGGGTAGGTAAAGTAGGAAAATTTGTTAAACTCAATCTTTGGAAAAGATGGTACGTCTTTGTGACTGTTCTCAGTGGGATGACCGTCTGCAAGCTAGTGTACGACAGAGAGAGAATTAAACGAAGCATGGCTGTCCTAACATTGATTTGTACTAGTAATTTTGTTGAAAGAATAATGAAAAATCTTAAGAGTGAGTCATTTAAATTTTTAGGAGCAGATAGTAATAAAAATATGCCCCCCTCTCATTTTTAGAGTAGAGAGCATTGTAGATATTAAATTGTTGTGCGCTTGAGAAAAATGGTTTCACTGTGAGAAAGAAATGAGATTTTTAGAAGACTAAGTGCAGCCAACCCTGTGTGCCTTTATCTGTATGTTAATTAATTTATTTTTATGAGGACTGTCATGGGGTTTTTGTTTTGTTTTGGTTGGTTGGTTTGGTTTGTAGGATTCCAGTGCAGCTGGTAAAGCTGCACAGCTGGGAAGCTGTGTGCAAGCTTGTGAACTAACAGAGAGCTGGTAGCTTCCTTTCATATGAAAGAAGCAGAATATGTGCATTTAGCATTACAATGCAAAAACCTGTATTTAAATGTAAAGTCTTGCTCTTCGTTTACAATGGAAACTGTTGCTTGCAAAGGATGCTCTGCAAACCTGTGTTTTAATGCATATACTTGTAGTTTTTATTTGGTCTTGGGTAATTTGTATACTGCAGCCTGTTGAGCACTGAGCAGGAGCAGCCTATTTTCAACCTTCATTTGTTTACGCAAAACCAGTTGAAACAGAGTATTATTTAGTCCTTTCTTTTGTTGCACACCACAGTTCTCTTACCGTGATGTTTGTGAAGGGTCCTGTGCTTTGGGATTGCTACCAGGTCCGATTTATGAATCATCTGATAAAGAGCCAGCTCCACTCCCAGAAAAGTGCCTTAGGTGAAATTGTACGCCAGTGAATCAGCTTTAGGGCAGCATTTTCAAAGGAACACTATATAAATTACACAGTATCTGTGTGGGGGTGGCTTAGTGTTATGAGAAATCTGCTCTAGAGCATCTTACACCCACATCCACATAGAGCTGAGTCAACTGCCTTGAGTTAAAGCGAGTGCTGGTAACACTTGTGTGGTTTTAAGTGCATGGGTATGTGTGACACTTAAAATAAAAAAAAAAATGTATGGTATCTTGGGGAGGAGATGAACAAGCCCAAAGGACAGCAGTTGGGAAATCCAGAAATCTGCGTTTGGATGCAGATTAGTCTTTTCCAATAGAGGTCCAGTTATTTGGCTTGATTAGTTTTTAGTTAGACATTTTGTTGTTGGACATATCTGTATGTGTTACTTGTAGTAGAATGTCACTGGTGAGTTTGCTGAATTACATGTCACTTGGCTTCCAAGGGGAAGGAAGATGATTGGAGCAGGATGAAAGCATGGCCAACATGCAGGTACACCTAGGGAAGTTTTTGGTGATGCTTCAGAAGTGGCCGGAGACATTAGCACTTTACATCCTCAGAGTGCTGTGGCTGTCCGTCAGAAGAGGACATAACTTCGGTCTTTGCCAAAACTTTCTCCTATGTTATGAGGCAGTCTTGTGTGTTGCAGTTAACCCTTCAGTGCCCAGATCATGTGCTGCCTCTGTGCTTTCCCAACCCACCATCCTTAGACACACGGTCCATTGTTTGATTCGGAGTGCCTGACGAGCTTGCCTGAGTGCTTTCATTTTTAAAACCAGTCAGATGTTTTAATAATCTTATTGGCCCCATATGTATACATTTCTCATTACCTCTCTCACACCTCTGATTTATTACATCTGTGCTTAGTTATGTTGCGTAAACATGAGATAATGTAATCCACTGGTGATGGAAATAATCATTTATGGAAGTATGAGCCACTATAGTCTTTTTAGTTCTATATAAATATGAAAACATACTCAGATGTAGTTGAAAATACTGATTTCTTGGTGCTAGGCTCTATGGTAGTAGGTGCTCTGAAAGGATCTCTGTAGTTAGCTGTGTGTTCTGAACAAGTAACTCCTGTGCAGCAGCAGCACAGTTTAACTTTTCGTTTACCTAGTCACAAATGCCTGAGAATGTTCTTGATGTTATTTTCTGCAAAAATGTAGGCACAGTTTCTCATTTTTCAGAAATACTGCTTGTGAATGAATGGCTAGTGGTGTAAGGAGGTCAGTTGTTCAAACTTTCCTTTCAGGGCTAACTAAAATGGTATTAGCAGACAGTGTTCTGCTAGATAATATTCTTTTCATTTAAACAATTGCTAGAAAAGAAGTGGTCTGCTGGACTCTGAATAAGAGGAAATCTGTCAGTAAGCTAAAGCAGCTTTTAACAGCAAGCTGCTGTGGCAAACTTTGTACTTCTGAAGTAAGAATCTATCATACCCGTAGTTGCAAAAAAAAAAAAACCCAAACCCAAAGAGCTGGTTTGCTTCATATAAGCTAGGCATTCTTTATCATTAATCAGTTCAATAATGCCCGAAATGACATTGTACAATTAAGGTTAGGGTTCCATGGCATTTATTAAGTATTTCAGGCCTTATCGTTTGTTTGGGTAAAACTAATTTCCTGCTG
>NW_010397158.1:10332-32724 GCF_000710305.1 Buceros rhinoceros silvestris
CTGCTGACATTGCAGGATATGCACTGACAAAGAAGAACATGTACTGAGAGCAAACCAAACAAAAATATTACGAAGGACGTTCGAGTGGCCGGTTATTAACTGATAAAGGGCATGCATACCATCTTCGATATAACTCTTTGTGCAATAATATATATTACTTAATAGCATAGGTTCCATGGTAGTTGTTCTTTAGGAAGCTACTGACATCTCTGTTTGAATTTAATTTTTTGCTTTTTAATAATTTTTTTATCTTCAAAAATCTCTTCTCAGAAACAGTGCTGTGAAAGAAACACTCGGTACCTTCTCCTGTGTCTAGTCGGAACCTGTGAGTTCAAGGTATGAGGAGATCAAGCAGCAGGTAGTTTTTAACCAGCTCTGTTTTTTTCTAGAGGTGCTTGCCCTCCCTTCCTCCTCAGTTCTAGCAGAGAATTCCACTTATTTTCTGGTTGTGTTTTCTGCTGGCTTAGTGAGGTGAATCTACCCGAGAAAGGATGAGCCAGATCTGCTGCAAAGTCTGGCTGCACAGCCACTGCTAGGTGGTAAAAGAGAAGGGGGTAAAAACCATCCCTGCTAGTGTCTGCACACTGCTAGACTGCTGATCAGACCTTGAAAATCATTCTGGATTTCTTCGCTAAAGTGCAGGTTTCATAATATACAAACTATGTGCCTTTACAAATGAGTCCACGGTTTGAAAATACTCTCCGGGTAAAGGTACAGTTTGATATTTAATGGCTTTTGCATACAGGCATGTTCTGTGTGTGGCTGGAAAATAAAATAATTTCTGTAGGAAAAAATCTAGCACGAAGGTTTTTACAGAATTGCCTTTTAAAATCATTAGTGGGGTATTTGTGCATCAGAAGAAGGAGAATTACATGTCTGAGCAATGTCTAGTTAAGTATCCATCTGTGTCTGTAAGCATCACAACTTATTTTTCAGTGCTGTGTTCTCATCTGAGTAAAAAACTGGTCTTACTCTAGCATCACCTTGAGATTACCTTTTCTAGTATTGTTACTAGAAAAGTGAGTGGCAAGAAAGGAATGGGAGTTTTTCAGTTTAGTCTTCTACTTCTTCTGATCTATGCATTTCTCAAGTAGAACTAAATCAGTTCATTTTTTTTCCTTCTTTGAGACAAGGCTTTCTTTGGCAATAGATCTTTTCCCCTGAACCATCTGTATTCTTCCCTGCAGCAAAGTCTGCTTGAGTCATGACAGACTTTTTTTTCCACTGAGATAAATAAGATGTTTTTACATACATAACGATGCTCAAATTGCTGACATTTAACTAGACAGTTCAAGGGACCTGGAGAGCACAGGCCTCGTCAGAGCAACTGTTTTTTCCATGCACACAGGTCAGAGTTGACCAGATACACTTTTGTGAAGTTATTAGTCCCCATGCTGCTTTCTCAGTGGAAATATGATTCACTGATTGCTGTATGAGGGATCAAACCAGGGTGGTTTGAGTCACTAAGTGAGATCCTATTTAATAATAATAAAAAAATCTTCTTAAGTCGTTGTAATTACATTGTTAGCAAGGTGGCAACATGTAAATGAAACGCATATTCTTCTGGCTGATTGGCCAGAGAGATGGAAAGGAAAGTATAGCTGTTGTTATAGTCCCTTTGGGAGCTGTAAGGTAGATGATGGTCTCAAGTAGGATGTTTGTGGGGGGAAAAAAAAAACCCACAACCCCCAAGAAACAAACCCACAAAACCAAACCAAAAACACAACAACAGCAACAAAGTTTGGCTGCCCTTTAGTTCTGTGTTGAGCTCTCTTTTTTGTGCTCCCCAGGCTAAAAGGATGAATAGTGCAGAAGCTGTTCTGCGGTTATTAGTGTGAATATTTACATAAATTTCTTCCATCCAGGCTAATATTCTTCCAGTATGTGTTTGAGCAGCCGAATTTTTCCTTGCGTGTACATTTTAAAACTCTTAGCAAAGATATTTTTGTTGTCAAAGTGTATGACCGGAGCAAAGCTGGGAGTTGCACTAGTAGGTATAATACCTATCCACTGTGTGTAACTCTGGGCCAGTGTTCAGTCATCAAATCTGTGTTTTACTTACCTGTATAATAGGATGATTATTTAATAATGTAGATTTGCAGATGAAATATGTAGAAATGCTGATTTTATTACCTTTTTGGGATGTGTATGTCTCAGAACGTGTGTATTCATTGTTGGGGCTTGTTGATGCTGTGCTGTGGCCTTGAAAATAAATCATTTCTTACTTGTGCCTATATTAAATTACCATCTCCAGAAATTCTTCTGCTAAGTTGTTTTCAAGAGAGTTTTGCTCTGTGCGGGTACTGGCAAACATTTTTCGTCATATATATGTTGTATTTTTTTTTGTTTCTTTTGTTTTTTGGTTTGTTTTTTTTGGAAGTTAAATGCTGTGTTTGCTGTTTGTTTGGGGTTGGTTTTGCTTTTCATATTTAGCAATCCTAGAGTTGTCTTCTCCATCTTTCTTGTGTTGTCAGGTGTTAACTTAAGCTTTCCTGAGCTGCTGTTTCTCTCCCATAAATATTTTCATAATTCCCTTGCGCCGTACAGATTTCATTCATTACCCTGGGGGAAGCATGAACTCTATTTTAGTATTCTTTAAAAATGAGGTTTCAAAGTGGGTTAGGGCAGACAGGACAACACTGAGCTTCTCACTGCACCTTTTAGAAACTGGGAAGTAGGCTTAGTCAGAGCTGCAGCTGGAGGGGGGGAAGCAGCGTACAATTACATACAGTTACTGGCAGCCTGGGATAGATCAGGAAACTGAAGAAGGATTGTCAGGGTACAGAAAAATGTCTGTCAACCGTCCATGCTTCCCTAGGTTGCTCATGTACTAGTTGTCCTTGTCTGCAGAAGTGCGTTTTTTTAAAAATAGTAGATTAAATCTTACTACTTGTCTACACTTTTTTGGAAGTGCCTTAAATTTATCATTTAATTTACTTCTAAACCCCTGAACGTTTTGTTCCATACCATGTAGCTCTGAGCAAATGAGGTAATTGAAAGACCTTTATGTTGAATTCCAAGTGAAAATTTCTGTGGAAGGCAAAGTGTGAATAATGAAAATAAAATTACGACTATTGATCTGTAAAACAAAATTTCCCTGAAGGGCCGTTGGGTGGTTTTGGGTTGATGCTGTGCAAGTTGTCAATCAGCTGAATAGCTTGGGTTTTGTATTTGCACTGAAGCAGTGTAAAGTACTAAACTATAACTTGATTATAATGATATTAAAATATTAAATTATAACTTGAAGTAAAACATAGGACACTGGTGTGGGTGGATGCTGTTTCTTGCTTGCAGCCCATACTATTTGATGCTGTTTTCCTGGCAGATTTGAGAGTAACTAGGTCGGCCTGTAGGTTCTCACACAACCAGGACTGGTGTGGGGGGGTGTCAAGGAACACTGGAATGCTGTGTTTGATAGTTCTGGAAAGTCTTTACATAACTGACCAGCGTGGTGTTTATCTGCTGAGAACAAACCTGTTCACACATAGCTAATGCTTCTAGAGACCTTGCTGGATGCTGTAAACACAGTGTCCTTGACAATTGCTTATCACTTGATGGTACTTCTTGTGAAAACGTCTTTGTTATGTGAGATCTGCTGGCAGAGCCGTTCTGCTGGAGAAGGTCGGTGTTCGTAGTCTTGCTCTGTAACGTTCAGCAGCTGCTCAGTTTCTGCTCAAAGTGACTGCATGTCTTCTCTGTCATGTTGGCACTGTAAGTTTGCGAATGACCATAAAAAACATAGTAATTTTATAAGGTTGAGGTCCTGCTCAATTGGAAGTAGATTTCTCATAGATACGGAAACTGAACTCTGTTCTGGTCTGTCCAGGTAGATGACTACCAAGTCTGGGAATTTTCAGGCTGGCATTGTTCATAAGGGCTAAAATTCTCCATTAAAATATGTTTAAAGTCTTTGGTAAAGAAGTTTATTATATGTTGCTTTTAATATTTTTGTTTAAATTTTATAAATTAAGAGTTTAGAAATACTATTTTCTGATCTGTTTTGATTATTCTCTTTAGGTGAATCACATTTAATGTGATTTCAATACCGTCTTTTGCGGGTGTGTGAAAGGAAGAATAGTTTGCTGTAATGGAATGAGTTCACCAGGAAAAAAGTAAAAAAGAAAACGCATATGATACTGAACCACGTTGTCTGTAATGGAAAGTGATGAGTTGTTTAGGTAATACTGTGAAGAGCAGCATTTGAGTGAGTTATGTGGGTAAATGATTCTTACTGTTCTGTTTTCATGCAGGCTGCTGTGTTGCTGAAGTCCGTGTCTAGTTCAACCAGTCTTCCACCCGCGTGCTCCATGCTTTGAGACCAGGAGGACCTTGGTGTTCTGAAATGAAGATGGAGGCAGTGGGAAAAGCAGAAGAACTTGTTGATCCAGATGTTCCACCAAAGACTCCGGAAAAGCAAGAGACTGCTCCTGATGAAGATGGACCTATAGAACTCGAGACACAAGCTCGGAAAGACAGCGTGCCCACTGCAGCAGACTCGGCGGTGGTCTCTTCAATGCCTTGCTTACTGATGGAATTGAGGCGAGACTCCTCGGAATCTCAGCTAGCATCCACAGAGAGCGATAAGCCAACGGGTAGTCGGGTTTACGAGAGTGACTCTTCTAACCATTGCATGCTTTCCCCTTCTTCCAGTGGGCATCTGGCTGACTCAGATACATTGTCTTCCACAGAAGAGAATGAGCCCTGTCAGGCTGAAGCTGCTGTAGAGGAAGACCCTTCTGCTGCGTCTGGGCCTGCAGTTGGGAGGAAATCCAGGCGATCCAGGTCCGAAAGTGACACTTCAACAATGGCTGCCAAGAAAAACCGACAGTCTAGTGATAAGCAGAACGGTCGCGTTACCAAGGCAAAAGGTCACCGCAGCCAAAAGCACAAAGAAAGAATCCGGCTCTTAAGACAGAAACGGGAGGCAGCTGCTCGCAAGAAGTACAACCTGCTGCAGGACAGCAGTACCAGTGATAGTGACCTGACGTGTGACTCGAGCACGAGTTCATCAGATGATGACGAAGAGGTTTCAGGGAGCAGCAAGACAATCACTGCAGAGATACCAGGTAGAGGATGTTTTTTAAACTGAACTGTAACGCATCTGACATCGTTTCTTAGCTGTCATGCTAAATTAGATGAGTTGACGCTTGAGAAAAACCAGGAGAACTGCAGCTCTGTGTAAATTTGAAGACTGCAGTATGTTAACAAGACATGGGCAAATTTTAAAATCTCTTCTGAGGTTTCAGTGCGCTTTTGCACACCAACAAAGCATTAGAAATGGTAATGGTAAATTGGAGGAAGGAGTGTCTTTTAATTCTGGAATTTTCAGATCTTTTCCTTTGTAAGCCTATATGAACTCCTATGAGTGCTGTCAAATCCCATTAGGTGGTGATAATCTAATAAATGCATTCTTAAGATAAGTGGCCAGCTTTGCTGTGATGTATTAAGACCACAGCTCTGAAGCTGTGTTGGAAACAACGTGCCATACCTCCTGCCTGTGTTGCGGTAAGGCCCCCTTCATTATTGCACTTGTACGGTGCTTTCAGCTTGACGTTTCAGTGCATGACAAACCCTCTCAGCCTTATTGTAAATTCCTGCAGATTGCAGCTGGTCACCTATTTTGGGACATAAACCTGAGTTTGTTGACGCAGGTGCCCAAGCTATAGCACACCTAAATTTTCAACATTTTAAACAAAGCTGTTACCATTTTCCTATGTTGTAAGGATCTATAATTTCTATACTTCTAATATTATGACACCTCTGTGTTAAGATTGGAGGCAGCAAATTATAGAGGCCTTCTCATTATTTTATTAGCAAAAGAAAGATGAATTTGTCAAGCTTTTTATCTGTTGAGCCTTTGTTATTTTATTAGCCCAAGTGCCATGGACAGGATTTTGTATGAATTATTCCTGCAGCATATTATACCACAGAACCCTCATGATATGGCAATCTTCATATGGCAATCAAAAATAAAATCACATACAAATAAACTTTTTGGCTTGCCAATTTTTACTGGATTACATGCCTTTTTGCCTCTTGTGCTAGAATTTTTGATTTTTGGAGATAAGTATCAGCTTACATAGGGCAAGAACATTTAAAGGAAAACTAATAATTAGTCTTAAGTTGGTGAACAAATGTTTACTAGATGAATTATTTAAAATATATGCAGCAGGTTTTACAAATAACTGTTTTAACTAACTTGATTATGGTGAATGATTCTGTCACCGTAAGAACTGGTGTTTTCCCCACGTATTGCTAGTAAGCAGGTTGCACAAAGGAAGTTTATGTTTATTATTACAAGTCTGGGAAAGGCATAGTCCTCCTATAATTATTGTGTAGTAAACTTTTAATAGAGATCTAAAATTAATTTTACCAATTTAGTAGTTAGCCAGGCTTCTAGGTTACATAATTTTCTGCCTTTTTATTTACTGTATTTACACTTTGCTGGGCAGTGAAAGCCAGATTTAAGGCCTGTCGAAGGCTATTCCATTGAGTTTTGGGTCAGGTTCCTCCCCACCCCCCAAAAAGCTTCAAACCCATTATAAATTCCCCAGGTTATGTTCTTTTTTTAAGTCATAAAAGTACCTTGTGACCCAGAAAGGCACCAAGTGGTATTTTCAGATGTGCTTAGATTTCTGACTTCCATTGCAGAGACCTGGAGCCACTGTAGGGTACCTTTTCTGTGTCACTGGGCTCTTCTGTGCTTGGGCTCTCCCTCTTAACTGTGAGATGCTTGTAGTGAAAAGGTCCCATTGCAGTGCATGAAATAACTTGATGCTTCAGTGGTGATTACAGCAAGGCCCTGTTTTACCTGCGAGGTAAGATGTGGGAGTGCAAAAACCATCCTGGGGAACAATGACGTTTATTCTTGTTTCATAGTGCCTATCATCTGCTTGATTCTAAATTACATTTAAGACATGAAAGCTTTTGAGCTGTTGTTTTGGAATTAAGTGCAATGCATACCTGCCACATTGCGGTTTTCCTTTAAATAGAAACGTCTTTGGTTTGTGGGAAACAGTCTCCAAGTACAAGAAAAAAATATTCTCTGTAGAGATAAGGACAAGGTTGGCCAAAAATGCATCCTGTGCTACTTGTGGGTTGATGGAACGTTGTGATCTTAACAGATGCAGTGGAGCTGGAGTCTGAGTAGGACTCTCAGCTCTCCATCACAGTGGTAGGTTCACATGCCATCTGTGATCCCTCTTCTGGGAACTGGCAAAGTGCTTACCTTAAATTATTATTTTTTTTTTTTACGAGAAAGCCATTTTAGTGCACTTAGCATTACACTGTGAATATCTACAAAATTTAGGGAACAAACACCTTTTTAGAAAATAATACAGGGTATCAAAACCAGTGACTGGAAATTCAGGCCATGTGTATCGTCTGTGCACAGTCAAAAGCTAAGAGGTTTAACTTGATACTTGAACTTCAGTATTGAGAAACTACAGTGCACCTCTCAGATATAAACATGAAAAAGCTTTAGCCTTTACTGTTGAAAAAAGGCTGTACACATTGATGCTGAGAAGTTTTACAGGCAGCCGTGTTCGTCTCACAGTATTTGGACGCTTCAGCTGTAGTGTTGGTTACTGTCTCAACATAGCTTATTATTGGGACCGGTTTTCAAAAAAAACCAGCTTTGCCAACAGAGATGCTCTAAAATTTTTAGTGACAGTTAGTGTGTCCTCCGTGTGCAAAGGCTGTACGTAGCCTGTAACTAAACCTCTTCCATTTTAATAGTACAGTTATTTTTTTCAAACCCTCCACATCACTGGCTCTGAAATATGTTTGGCTAAATTAGTAAGGTAAGGAAAATCTTCAGTGAAACGCGTAGTAATGCCATGAAGTTGTGAACCGAGCAGTCCTGCAACAGAGTTAGTTCTGTCTGAACTCAAACGTAATGTGGATTGAAATACTGGCAGGATTTTTTTTCTTCTCAAGAAAGTTGGAAGAGTAACGAGTTGAGATCTTACTGGTGATACTTCAACACAAGTGTTGTGAGAGCGGTAGCAGCTAAGCACAGTATACATTATGTTATTCTAAATGCACTATATGGTGTTAATTTACACCTGAAAATACGGGTTCGATCTTAACTGAGAATCTTTTCAGTGACCCAAGCAATCATAATCTTGGGCTTTGTAGTTCAGGGAATGCCATGATTTTTAAAATTTAAAATAATTTTAATTAAAATGATTTTTAATTAATCTGCAGGATTCCTCATCCTGCAGATGAGGAAAAAGTTCTTACCTTTTAGTAATTCAGCCTCTCTGTTGGCATGTAGGATTTTAGCATTCTGAAACAAACACCAGGTAGCCTTCATTGTTCTTATGCCATCATGTTCTAGATGATCCTGAAATAGATTTGTCCATGCAAATTAACTTTTAATGAAATTGGTGTGAGAGCAAATCTGGGAATTGGTATTTATTTCTGTGTAAGAAGGAAAAGGTTTTTAAAAATTGAAATAGAATACGAAAATATTGACGTTAGACCACGATTGTGCTTTCTACAACTCAGAAAAATCTGAGCTGAAACAGGGGTGAGTCGTGTTACAGGCTTTCAAAAAATCTGTTAAAAAGTTTGAGTATTGATGTTGAAAAAGGTGTTGCAGCTCACCTTGTTAAAAAAAAAAAAAGAAAAAAGTTTTTAAAATATGCAGAAATCCAAAGAGAGGGGCACAGTGTGTGTGAGGGACTCTCAGCCATATTACTTCCTCCTCAGAATGGTGTATAGCCCTTGGATGAAGCATCTTGCAGGTATGAATTTGGTTGTAGTAACTCAATGGTGATTATTTAAGAAGAGGGAAAACCAAAATCTGTTAAGAGTGATTTGCATAAGATACTTATTTGGAACTGTTGGGTAGCATAACGACATGGAAGAATCCACCGTTGCTGATTACAACGAAGATGCGGCATATCTTCTTAAATTGTTACATTGTCAGACTTCCTAAATTAAATAACTTTGCGTTTGGTTGTTACTTAGATAGTAATTAATAGATCCCATAAAGAGACAGCATTGAGGCGTTTATGAGGTGTTGTTTTGCAGGAGGTTTTGTCTTGAAAATAAGATACAAGACTTGGATTCTGGTACCTTTGTGATTGCAAATTTCTTCACCTTTTAACGGTGTAACTTCAAAAACTAAAGAGCCATAAGTTTACGGCTAGCAAAGAGGCCAATTACACAAATACTAGCATTTTTAATATAATAAAAATGCATTTTTAGGCTTGGTTTTCTGTTTAACCTTGAAGGCCACTGGTAAAGATAAGATCGCATGAGGCTTGTTATAAGAAACATATTTCAGTACATAGTCTCTTCAGTTTACAAAATAGTGTCAGCTTTGACCATGCTAGTTCATTCTTAACTAAAGAAGTCTAGACAGACTGTTTTGTGTATCACCATAAGTAGTTTTTATTTAAATTGCAGTTAAAACTTACTCAACATTACTTAGAGGTGTCTGATCGTAATCCTGTGGAAATCAGAAAGACTGCCTTTTAAAAAAAGTTAACTGACCTTAGAATAAGGTCCCTGACTAAGGACAGCAGTTCTTCAGTGAACTGAAGAAGTATTTTTTTCCGGGAGAAAAAAGACACTGAGTATACAAAGGGAACCACATTTTAGGAGAAAGGTGCCATTTTACTTAATTACTTTTAGTTCAAATGCAGTCAGAGGGATGTAAATTAGTTGCTAAAAGTAATTTATTTTTGAGCAGAGGACCTGAATGCTGAATTTCCAGCCTGTCTCGTATGTAAACAGATGGGAGAGAAGGCTTAAAAAAGTAGGGTTTTTTAATAGAAAGTTTTGGGTCCCTGATGGGTAGCCCTGCTACAGCTCCAAAATAAGAGAATAATCCTGGGTTTTGTTTAGCCGTTATTGAAGGACTTACATATACCTCATTTAAGTAGCTCCTACAAAGAATGTATTGTTTAAGGAATATCGTAATCTCATGGACACAGTGAAATCCCAATAAAGATTTAGTGCCTTATGTTTTTATTAGTGAAAGTTTGTTAAGTTTTGCAATGGTTTATCTCATTCTTGAGGTATTTTTTTATTGTTCTTAAGCTAGAGGATCCTGCAGTTTTCACATTCACGTATTAAATTGTCAGGTGTTGTAGCTGCTTTGTGTAGTTCAGTGTGAACGCTTGTCTTGTTTTGGAATTACCGTTGTGTGTTTGGAGGGCAGGCCCACGTTGGTTGTTATTTCTTAGACAAGTAGAGAAACTTGGTGTTTTGGGGTAGAGGATTTTTGAGTGAATTCTACACTTAAAAATATAGGTAGACTGCATTTTTTCACTGATGAGTAGAATAAGATAATGAGGATGGCCTTCTCCTCTTGCTGCTGAAGTTCTTTCTGGTAACCCCAAAGCCAGTCATTTTAACCATCTTTTTGATGGACAGAAGGAAGAAGAGCAGTTTCCTTCCAGGAGTGCCCTGTCTGTTGCTTGCTTTGCCTGGAATTAGCGCTAGAAATGCCGCACAGCTGCTGGCTCCTGCGATGAAGGGCACGCCTCGAGTTGGGCTGAGGTTGATCACTCCTCCGTGTCGTGTGGGTTACCCCTGTGAGGTAGCCGTGTCCATCAGAGCTGTCAGAGATTGCCTGCACCTCCTGCGTTAGCGTAGCACTCACGTGTCTCTTCACGCTCGTGTGTTTGTGTTGTGTGTTCTCTTCATTGGTGTTCAGCGCATTTTCCAAAATTAGACCAAGAGCTTTGGGCTCGGCCACTTTCGATGCTGCAATCACTATATCAGCCTTTATCTCTGCTACCTTGTGTACCGCGTTGTCTGTGTTTAACAGTCCGTTATAAAAGAGTTCGAGTGTGTAAGTAAAAAATGAATAATTATTCAGGTTTATCAGTTAATAGTATTTTGGATTGCAGCCTAACAGAACTAAACGTGTTGTTTTATAATGTTTTTGACACCTTCAGCTGAATTCAAAACAGAAATTAAAAGGGAATTGGACTAATTTGATTTATTTATTTAAAAAAACCCTTTGTGACAGAATTGCCTGAGAATTCTAGAGTAAAAATGATTTTGAAGCCAGAATTTCTATTATAACCTCAGTGAGTGTAAATTGTTGGGTTTTTTTTTTTAATGGTAATACTGTTGCTTAATATTTGCTAATTCCTCCCCCATTGCCTTATCCAAGGGACACAATTAGAAAAGTTTGTTTTCCTGAGTTAACATGCCTTAATAAACAGTATTATGTTCTTACTTAATGATGTCTTATCAAATGGCCTCAATGTCTTTAAAGCTGGCTTCAGTCGTGCTGGGGGATCTGGAGGAGCGACCAGGGAAATTCCAGGATTGCTTGACAGGGGCACCGTGTGGGATAGGAACTGCATAGGCAATGTCCTGGAAGAGGCCATGAACTGCTTTGCCGAGATGCAGAGGCAGACAGAGGAGAAATTTCGCATGTGGATAGAAAAGCTAACCCATCTTGACACGGATGAAGAAAGCAAGCAACAACTGGAGCCCAGGGAACCTAAAATTCAACTAGTTGGCCAAAGAATCCCCCCTACCACACAGTCAGGGGCTTTCATACAGATGCCTGATAGCCAAGTACTTCCACAGCAGTCGCTTCATTCTTACGCGGGCTATCAAAATGTCGATGCTACGCTAGAGTTTCCAGCGACTTTTAATAACAATTTTCCACCTATCTTTCCAGAGAATGGGAATATTGCAGAGCCTGATCTGAATCAATCATAAACTTTAAAAAGTCCGGTCTTTGCAACCTCGATGTTACTTTGAATTATGCTAAAAACAAGGTTTGCTTTTCTCTTCTTAAATGTTTGTTTTGCTTTTCTCTTTTGGGTTTTACTACCATAGTATAATTTTTTTTTATTTATAGAGAATATACATATGTAGTTTAAAAAAACCCCACAGTGTACCCACATGCGTGTGCCAGCACACGCACACATGAACACCTTTAAGGGTGTGTGTGGGGAACCACCCTAAGCTTTCGTCTCCACAGTCGGGGAAGTATAACTTAGAATCCTTGTTTAGATAGCCCAGAATCAGTAGAGCTGTGTTTGCTGCTGCAGGAGCATTCAGAGTACTCATCCAAACGCTCTTTTTGCATGTTAAAACATTTATATAAGGAAATAAGTTTTATATTTAAAGATGTAAACTACCCTAAAACCCAGACTAGATACAGACCCGTAACATTTCCTTAACTGTCTGTTTACTCCCGAGTTTTGCAGCTTGAACACATCACACACTAGGTTTCTTTCTTCCTTTCTAGGCAGAAGTAATAAATAAGCTTACCCTAAAGACTTAGCTATATATAACAAGTATGCACAACTGATATTTTTTCCTCCCATTTAGTAGATCGTTTTCTGTCCAGAGTTTTTATTAACGTCACTGCTGTGTTGCACATGGCATATTTATGGGAGCAGCTGTCTGACATTGTGTGCACAAATACGCACATGTATACATATTGTATGTGTTCGGTTTGGGTGGAAGTCATCTCCTCTAATTTTAGGTGCCTCGTTTGCTGTTCTGTGGATCTCCTGAGTCCATGGGAAGAGATAAGCCCCTCCAGAGGACGCCTGGCAGTGTCTTTCTCTTCCATTAGTTGTCTAAACCTCCCTTATGAACAGTGTAGGGTAGGTAACTTTTGGCTAAAGTTAGGTGAGATGAATCGCACCCCAACTGCGTGTGCACGCATGACCCGTGCACACAAAGCACTGCTGCTTCCTGCTGTATATACGGTCAAACCGCATCCTTCATGCTGGAATAAAAATACTCGTGTCAGCCCTAAGATAAGCAGCCGTCGGTGGATGGATTGAGCCTTGGCACGGGAGTTTCAGGGAAGGCTCGACAGTCAGATTAGTAAACATGGTGATGGTCTGACGGTGTGGGTTGCTGGTCTGGGTCAGACAGCAAGAGCTTCTTCTGAACCATGTCTGAATGCCTCTGACATCATTATTAACTTGTGTTGGGGAATGCCAGAGCATTAGTTTCATTTAAATAATACAATAACTTGCTATTGTGTGGATTTCTTTTATACTGATAGTTTTCCTGAATAGGCAGGCTTGAAACTGTGATGTTTAAAGTAGGAATATTTTCGACTGTATATTAGAAATCTCTATTTAATTCTTACTATTATCACTATACACAGGGATTTTTTGGACAACTCTCCATTAAGGCCTTTCTTCATGTATAGTAACTTCTCCGTAGCTACCAAAAATGTATGCTAATCATCACTTAGAACTTGCTTAAAGTTTCTAATGGAAAATAAATAGAAATTCTAATAATGGAAATTGAAAGTCTCCTCATAGACATAATTTTAAAGAGAACACTACAGGTCTCTTTTAGCGCTGTTATTTTGCTTTTTAAACCACAGTCACTGTTTTTTTTTCTAATTAGTGTAATTCCTTGTCTTCCTGTTGAAGTAACCATTGTATCATCTGTAGGTCTGATTTTTTTTTTTTTTTTTTTTTTTTTTTTTTTTTTTTTTTTTTTTTTTTTTTTTCCCCTCCCTGAAGTCAGTGGGAGTTTTTCCCTCAATTTATACTCAGGTTTGGATTAAACCTGTAACAGACACTCAAGAAATGGTTTTTGTGAGTTACTAACACCAGTGTTTTAACATTATTCTTGGCCCAGACCTACTGGGGTTTTTTGTGTTTTTTTTTTTTAGTATGTGTTGTCTTCGTTAAAAACAAAAATGTGGTTAGAGAGCTGTGTTATTTTCAGAGTAACTGTTTGAAAGACTATGCAGGCGATAATTTTTAAGTACTGAAATAAATTCTTTAAAGCTCACCTTCACGCATAATTTTGATACAAAGATTTTGATACGAACTTGTAAGAAAACTCCCTCATCTGACATTGTGTGCGTTTTTAACTATAGGTAAAAGTTAAATGAGTTATTTTATGTTTGATTGCAGTTTAATATACTTGTCCTCATCTGTTTAAAATTTAAGATCTTTCAGGGAAGATTAAATGCTGATACAAAATAAAATCAGATCCTTCTGGTGTTCATAGATTTTATATATATATATATAAACACACCTTTATAACAATGATAAGAGCAGCATATTTTGAAGCATGACGACTTTACAAGTCTTCCCATGCATGCAGAAGCAGTTTTTTTGCAGTAACTGATTTCTTTTACTGTGTAAGAGTCACTAAACTCAGTATGTCTGTAAGCATGCCCTTAACCTTTTTTATAAAATAATA
Organism: Buceros rhinoceros silvestris; assembly: GCF_000710305.1. Taxonomy (NCBI): domain Eukaryota; kingdom Metazoa; phylum Chordata; class Aves; order Bucerotiformes; family Bucerotidae; genus Buceros; species Buceros rhinoceros. The sequence goes on from NW_010397158.1 coordinate 24,502, forward strand.
TATATGGAGCAATTAGGTATTTCCGGACAAATTGTGTAAGGAGATCAGATGAACTTGTTTGTCTCTCAGACTGATCAGACAATTATGTACTGGTCTCGTAAATGGATGGTAGCTTTGCTAGGGATATAACCAGTGATATTTTTGCCAGCGTCTTGGTTAGGTAATCTCTTAAACAAACAAACAAACAAAAAACCAACCAAAATACAAAAAAAACCCAACCTGAAATCATTCAGCGTGTTAATAGATAAAAAAAATTGGGTTTGGTTACTATAGGCAAAAATGAAAAACCGTCAGACATTTTTGGCCTTTTTTTCTTTTTTTTTTTTTTTTTTTTTTTTTTTTTTTTTTTTTTTTTTTTTTTTTTTTTTTTTTTTTTTTTTTTTTTTGATGCAAGTAGCTATGGGTATGAAAGAGCAAGGCTTGGCAAGGCAGAGCGTGATAGCAGTAGAGCATTATAGCAGTAGAGCATACAGGCGTTAAAGCTGTACTCTTCCTAAGATAAAATTATCCCAAGGCACCCAGGAGACTGGGAGAATAGTTCATATTAGATGCAATTTTTAACTTTAATTTCCCCATGGAAGTTACTTAATGTTAAGAACACCTTTGCAAGACCAGTGGTTTTGTAAATGGTGAGTATTGTTTGGTCACTGTTCTCGTTTGCTTCAGACCCAGAGCCAGATCTTCAGCTGTCGTAAATCTGCTGGTTTGAAATGAACAGCGTACGTGGATTTACACAGCTGAGTGTCTGGTCCATTAGCTTGTTTTCCACCTTCTAGGAGCCGACAGGAGACCCTCACCCTTTGTTGTTTGGGTGTAGCTAGTACCTCCTTTGAAGCATGCGTCAGGCTGTGCAATGAAACAGGAGCATCTCTCTTCTTGCTTTGCATCGTGAATGCAGAGCACTGAAGAAACCACCCTCCCGTATTTACCTTCAGTAAACCAGCCTGTATTTTAAATACGTGTATGACGGCATTTCTTTGTGAAAACAGGTTCCTAATTCATAACTCCAGTTTTTTTTTTCTCCTGTAAATATTTTTGCTGTGATATGATATGGCAGCTGTTAAGTTTGTCATGACTTCCATTTTAAGCTCTTATTTTCAAAGGGCTTTGACTAGAAACTTTCAGGGAGTTAAAATTTCTTCAGCTGAAATTTTAACATAAATTTTAATCTCATGCATTCCTTATTTCTTTAAAGCAGTCTGGCCTTACTCTTCTACTTTCCAGCCCAGAGTTACATTTTGACAATGTGTTTATGCTCACATCTCAACAAATTCCTTCAAAACCATCAGATTTAACAAGTAGAGGAGAAATCAGTAAACATTTTGCACAGACAGGGAGAATCACAGATGATAAGTTAGAGTTTCTTTAGTTGCCCTAGGTTTTATCCTGCAGAATGGAGTAAAGAAATTTTCTAGTTTGTTTAAAGAATTTTACTCATCTTAATGATTTTGGAAGAGTAAATGCACCACATCAGATCAGCTGGTGTAGACTGGTGTAATCCCAGGGAAGACGGTGCTAGTTTAAACCCAGTCAGCTTATTCAAGTTCCTGTATTGCCATTTTTAATATCAAGTTACATGTTTTCAGTGTGGCAGCTGTTTCTGCATGGGCGTAATTGAGCACCTGTATGACTGCAGAGTGAGGATTTAGTGGCAGGACAAACACAGCCACGTTGTTAGCGAGTGCGAAAGTACGTCTTTATATAAAGGCTCAGTTTAAATGTCACTAAATGTCAGACTGACAATTCAGTAGATGAAAAAGGATCTGCTCCTAGAACTAGACCCTGTGTGGGAGTCCGTGGGAGTCCAGGGGATTTGGTGTGCAGGCTTGGCCGCAGGTTCTCCCCCAGGCATTTGTGCTGCTCCTTCCCTCCAGTGGGGTTTGGTAAGGGAGGACTGTAGGAAATTCCACCCTTCACACACTGTTTTATCGGAGGCTTTGAGGTTTTGCTTCACATGCTCCTAATGAATTTTCAGCTTTTATTTAGGGGGAAAAAATAACCTAGGTAATTTTCAACATAAATTCAAATAAAGGCAGTGAAAGTTTATTTGCTGTTTCTATTGCAAAAAATAACTGAGCAGGGAAAACAGAAGGAAAAAAATCTTAAACTTTTCAGATATATTGCTCTTCAGTGTTATTTTTACCAGTATTAGGACAAAATAATTGAGGCAGAAATGTACATCTCTATTTTTTTAAGTTGACAGTGTCTTTTACTGTTTTTGCAGGATGGTTAGATTATTTTATCTGAGCTGCTAGAGTTAAGACTGGAGGACCAATCTTAACTTCAAAGAAACGGGATTGTACATGGCAGTTATTTTACAAACTTAAACCTATTTATTGTCACTGTTCTGTCTTGTTAATATATTTTGTCTCTTCGTGTATCCACATAGTGTAAATATCTTTTTTTAAAGTAATATTTCAAGGGCATTAAGAAATTAAATCCTAGCCTTGTTAAAACCCAGTAGAAAATTTCTACTCATTTCAATGGGGCTAGCATTTCACCTCGTTAGAAAATTAACTTATTCTGCAGTTTTTGGTCAGAAAATCCTTCAGCTGACCCTAAGGGGAGCCTTTGCCTGATGAGTAAATCAGGCCAGTTGGGTGTTTAAAACAGCCAAGGTCTGCACTGTGACCACTGCAGTTAAATTTGAAAGTGTTAGAACAAACGCACTCTGTGATTTGTTCTGTAGAAGTTAAAATATCCAGGCTGACGGATAGAGATGGACAGTACTTTGCAAAACATGAAGCTGGAAAACTGGTCTTTCTCACAAATTTTATTAGTCTCATAGTGTTAGATCAGCAAAATGAAGGCACATGGAAAATAGGCTTATTAAGTTAGCAGCGATTTCAAGGGCTCTCTTACATCTCACAGGCTGATCAAGCAGGGGGTTAAGTCTGGACCATCAAAAGTTTTGCATCGGGGCTGTGTCAGCTCTTCCATGGGATGATGCAGTTTGTGCTTGCAAAAACATGATGTTTTCCGGAGGGGTGCATGTTTGCCTGCCTTTTCCTAATGTAAGTTGTATTTACATAGGGGTTTTTATCTTTTTTCAGCCGTCATAGCTATGTAAGAGTAGAGTGTGATGGTTGCCAAACCCTCCTGATCCACTTGTGCAAGTAAAACTGGGGAAGGGATCTGGCTAATATATCTGCCTCCATAATTAACGACTCATTAGGTGGCATCAGGAGAAATAAATCCCATCATGAGATATAAAGTGCACACCGCTTCCTGGTGTTTTCATTACACAGCCATGTTCCATGTGCCTTTGCTTAATGCACAGTGAAAAAGACTTTGTTATGTCTTTATATATAATTTGGTAAAACAAATCCGAGATACTTTCCATCTAGTCATCATAAAGCCTGAAAGGTGAATGTAGATCAGCAAGACTTGAATTTTTGAGATCTCTTTTGATGTGATATGTTAAAACTGATCCGGTCTGAAAACAGATACTCATTTGATCATGTTGTTTTGATTTTATTATTTTATTGTTATGGTAAAAAAAAAAAGAAAAAAGCGGAAAAGCTTTACTGTGTGAAATGAAGGAAGTTGTGAGGAAAGTGGATTCACTGGTAACTTTTTGTTCACTTTATGGTTTTAGAGAGAATGTTGTCACAGTACTGTTCTTTTATATTGTATTTACAATGTATTCTTTGCCTAACCCTGTAAATTTTGAAATGTAACTACTGTAACCTGGAATAAATAAATCAGTAAAAATAGTAACGAAGCGTTTCATGTGGCTAAACAACAGAAAAAAGCACTGATCTCCTGCCCCCCGCCCCCCTTTGTTTTAGAGGTCAGGTAGTTTATGCCATTTGAACTGCACATGCTTTATGAAACCGCAGCTCTGGATCGTGTTTTAAATACTACCGGGTTTGTATTGTTCATCTAAAAACAAAAAGATTGTCACTTTAGCCCGCAGTTTTGTATATGAAACTGTTTGGGTCAAAGTTACCGAGGTGTCTGCCGTAAAACTATTCTTGCAAGTCAGTTACGATGAATCATATATTTTTTGGCACAGAAAATATTATTTGTGTAGCGATAATCTGATCTTAATACTTATGTGGATATTAAAGTCCATTCTTACATAGTGTTGAAGTATATGGAGTTATCTCTTAAATTCAGGTGTCCAGTGTATGAAGGGCATCCTTAGATTTTTCATTATTTTAAAATGCCTTTTAAAAGTATTCTCTCTTGTTATACAAAAATAAATGCCATTTAAGTTAGAGTACTGAGATTGAGTCAAGATGCAGAGGTGAGGCTGAAAGAAGCCGTGTCCCTTGGGCTTGCAGTTACCGGGGTGTTTCTGCGTGTTGCCTTTCTAGCATTCACTGTTTCACGAAAGCATTCCTAAACACTATTTTTAAACTCCTCAAAAATTTGTCGGTTAGAAATATCTCAGTAATTTGAGGGAAGTGTTGTTTTCAGCAAAGCTGAGCTCCGGTGCTTGTTAGCCTTGAGCAAGCTGCAAATCTGTGCTTGCCTCAGTTTCCTCCATAGGCAAAAGGAGGTTAATAACCACCTCGAAGGTCTTTGAGATCCACTAATGGAAAGCTTTTGTAAGAAAAAATGGCTGTAATTATTATTGCTATTATTATTGTACCTGTTCAGTGTGTTTTAAAGCTTAGGGTGATGTGCACACCTAAATAAGGCTCCACATCTCATTGCAAAGGCACTGGTGACTCGGGGCAATTCAGATCCCCAAAATTAGGCTTTTGTTTTGAAATTATTTCAGTCAGGATAGTCCTCTGGAGATTTCAATCTTTTTCCAGTACTTGCAGCAAAAATATGGCAAAGTTTAAATCCCATCCCTAAGGCTGGAATTCGTCTCGCTGAACTTCAGCAGTGTAGAAATCAGGTGCCTGTCTAAGCTCTGTATATTTACTGGGGAAGGAAGGAAGATGATGATGCTCCAGGCTGCAGTTTCCAGGCTGAGGTTCCCTGACTCCGAAGTTTCTCTCTGCGGCTACAGTGGGAGGGAGTTTTGGTGATGAGCTTGGCACTACATGCCTGGATTTAAGAAAGCTTAAGAAAAATAATGACTGAAAGGGCTGAATTCCACGTTCAGGTTCTGCTAGCTGATACTTTTTGTTTCCTATGATAAAGTACAGCTGTTGCAGCACAAAGTTATGGTGCTCCTTACAGAATTGCTGTTTTTAACCTACAGCTGAAGTTTTACGGTTGATCCCCCCTTTTGCTTGTGGTGCCATTAAAATAAATTTCGGGATAGCAGGGTGGGTCTTACAGCACAATTCAGGGTGCTGAATGTCGCGATGTGGCTCTACGAAAGGCTTGTGAGTGGCTAGCAGATAAGGAATTACTGTATTTTCTATGTCACAAACTTAAAATGAACGCTGGCATGTGTAGACTCGGGTTTTTGTGCATGTGGCTTCCGAATCTGTTGTCCTGAGTGTAATTAGTTTTGATGAGCTGTGTAAATTAAGGGAGAGCTGGATACTTAGAAATGCTGTCCCCATGATGACCTCTGCCTCTGAATTCTTAAAAAAAAAAATAAAACCACCAAAAAACCCAGTCTTTCCCTTTGCCTGTTAACATTAAATGTCAACAGCTGTATTTTGCTGCTGGTACTTATTAACTTTCAGCCTTGTCTTTTTCAACCATTCATTGCTTTAGAAATGAATTAAAGCTTATCACCAGGGAAATGCAAGTCTTCCAGCTACCTTGGCCTCTCAAAAGATGCTATTTTTCTGAAACTGATGTTTTAATTACTGACCAAGGAACTTCCTAACGATGCTACATTACATTTTGATTCTGGCATGGTTTGTTTTGGTGTCTGTTTTTCTATCTGTTGCAATCAGCCAGTGATTACGAGGAGTGGCTCTGTTAAAAAGAAAAGATGCTAACTTACAGCTGTGGTTGTAGTTAATCCTCTTTAACCTGAAAGCATTTTTTCACTTGTTTCCTAGCGGAAGCCACTTGTCCTTATTTCTTGGTACCACACATTCACTTCGCATCACATCATCAGATGATCCTGTAGTTGACTAGGGAAGGATTGTTTATTTCCAGATTCAACCTTTCCTGCCCTGTCCTTCTAGCACTGAAAACAAAACAGGCTTTTGGAGGACTTTTAGAGGATTTTTTAATATGCCTTCACTGCAACTTTCATCTAGTTGTAGTTGTCTGCAACTTCCTTATTGGATTATTTAGTGTCTGGGGTTTTTAAAAACACACTTAGGCACTTACTGCTTATTTTTTCTTTTATGCATGCTGGGAATCCTAGGAATTGTGGCAGCATCCTTGCCGTTACCTTGGCCTCGTTGGTCATTCGCTGGTGATAGGTATGGATAACCCTGGTGTCAGGGCCTTTCATTTCCAAACCTGATCCTGAAGGGCAAGGCTGAGGAAAGCAAGAATAGACCTCTGCTGTGACTGCCTTGTAAACAGGCAGCTTGTTTTCTCCAGATTGTTAAATTGGTGGCTATTACACTGACAAATATAATTGCGGTATGTAAATTATATTGAAAATATTTCTGTCTGTTTGATGTATACTAAATTTAAGCTAAGTTATAAGGTGTGCTGTTTGGAAGTGTGGAAGATACAAGAGTGGAGCTACAGATAACACGTTTATGCTTGTATTTCCTACTGATGAAGACTTTCACACAAGTTATTTCTATGGGTAGGTGATGAGAATATCACTCTGCATGTATATACATTTATTATACATTTTTGCATGATTATACATGTAGGAGTGGTACAATTTTGACTTGAGACTACTGGTGCCTTTGGTCCAAATACAATTTTACTTGTGTAGACATGTCTGTGTAAATTCAAATTTCGCTTCTGCTTTTGGAGATCTCAGTAAGAAGCGAGAAAAACAAAGACCTGAAGGAACAGTACACAGCTCCTGAAATTTTAGATAACCTATGGAAAAAATGGTCAAATAGTCAATATTGTACTTGACCCTCGTATCTTCTGCACTCGCCTGTTTATTTTTATAGACCACATTATGTATGTTCATGCTGAACTCTGATGATAAGACTGAAAGAAAACGTGCCTCTCATGATTCAGTCCAGTCGTAACTTATGCATGTAATTTAATCATCGGCTTTCACAAATAATTAACTGAACATCAGCCAGCTTAATTGTGAACTTGGTATTCCATTATTTGGTAACTGCTTTTTAAAAAGAGAAAGATCGCCCTTCAGTTAATTATCAGGATTTCTTTTCCAGTCATAATCATCAGCGTTTCATGTCGCAAACAGTTTGGTCTCTAATACATTGGCATTTAACTACCCATTTATTTTCTGTTGGGTCCGTTTTAAGTTTGTAATATAACATTGTTTTATGAAATTGTTGTTTTGAAGGCAGGTCTGATCGGAAATATTTTGTGAATTTCTTCATGCATTGTTGCAAAACTGATCTTTAGTACGACTTAAGCAATATGTTCACTCTTTAATGAAGCGTGTTGCTAATCGCAAAATAAGCATTTTTTAAAATAGTGAGTTGAATTATGTTTCAGGGACTAAGTTACAAAAATCAAAACAAAACAAACCCCAAACCCACCCCAAAAACCTCAGCAGAAACAGCTTGACAGAGAACTAAATTGGAAACTTCTGGTTCTTCATGTTCTCCCTGTCTTCAGCAGGTGCTTAACACTCCTAAAACAAACCAATCTTTCCTGAAAAGTCTTTTCATTTTATTCTTTGTGGCTTTTAAAGATTTCTTTAGTACTTTTGTGATTCTGACACTATTTCTGATCATGTTATATTGTCCCATACAAATTACACCCTCTGTGTATCATACCCATGAGAAAAAAGTCCTGCGGGCACTCAGCTGCCCCAGTTTCCTTGGACTTAAAGAACTGCAGTAGCAAAGCAGTTGAGCTTTGGCCCAGCCTGTTTTTCTGTTTCATACTTGTTTCTGTGGACAAAGTGTCGGCCCAAAGAAAGTTTTTATGTGCCGTTCGTGGAGTGGGAACTCCAACCACTTTCATCCCCCCCGAGTCAGTAATAAGCTGTAGCTGAGGCGAGGCATTTGAGTTAATGTGCATCCTTTCAGAGTTGCGGTATTTATCTGTTCTCTCTTTGCTTCCACTTTAATCCTTGTCCTGAATTTGGCTTTTTTTTCTGAGCCTCTTCTGCTCCTACCGCGCATTCCAGATGTAAGTGTTTTTCATTCCTCACAAAGAAAATAGTCTGTCCTATCAAAGTAGACCAAAAGTAGCTTTTTGTTATTCTTCAGAAACAGATTTCAGAATAACGTAAGC
>NW_010397158.1:32831-45765 GCF_000710305.1 Buceros rhinoceros silvestris
CTTTCCCTTTTCACTTTGGTGGCCCAAAATGCTCATGGTAATCATATTGAATTAAAAACATGTTTATCTCTGCACATTACAGTTTTGTTCCTTGTTACTCTTGATCTTAAAAGTAAAAACAGTACCAAAAAAGCATTGCCATTTTGAAAAATTCCCCTTGTCCTTGACAGGTAAATGTTATGAAAGGAAAGTTGCAGAGTGTTCAGATTTATTGTCACTGGTCAGTTACATCAAAAAGTTAGTTTTATTCAGTCAGCCCTAAAGTAGGGTAAGCTGTCACGTGAGCTTTGTAAAATTATCTAGTTACATATCTTGTCTTGCCAAATTTAATGTCCTGTATCTTACTACTTTTTATTATTTTAAACTGAGGTTTTTATCCTTTTACAACTGTAAATGTGACATTGTCAGCTATGGAGATGCTTATGTGTGATGTAAAAGATAATACACAAATACCTGATACATGGATAAATGTGTCTTTCTTACATTTGTGTTTTCTGTGTATGCAAATGTTAAAGTGTCTCTGTAATCTCAGACTGTGTTCATTAACTGAAGTTCAATAATTCATATAATTTATGCATCATTAAGAGCTCCATGTAGGATATTGCATTAATCCTTAAACAAATTACTTGTATTTTTAAAAGGCTGCTCTCACAGCATGCCGGTTTCTAATCCACGTTGCTTTTCTCTCCTGCAGATGGACCTCCAATTATAGCTCATTATGATATATCAGACACAAATTCAGACACAGAAGTGGTAAATGTGGACAATCTGTTGGCGGCTGCAGTAGTTCAAGAGCACAAAAATTCTTTAGTAAATCAAGATTCGGGATCTTCCTGGAGAAGCAGAGGGCTGCTAGATGAACTGAGTACTGATACAGGTTTGTTTAAATTTCCCTCCTCTAACACTTGTTCCAGCATCACGGTCAGTGTCTCTCCCTTTCTTGCTTACTTGGAGTATTTTTGGAGTTTATACAGCTTTAAAAGCTCCTTCTGTGAATTTTGCAATAAGTCAGTTTAGGTGCTTATTAAAAATGTGACATTTATTCCAAAACACAGCTGATAAAAATTGACAGAGATTCCTGCAATATATTTTTTGACACTAATTTTCTTAATTATTTTTCTCTTTCTTTTCCCTCTAATTACTTCTTGGAACTTAGGTTTGGGGTTTTGATGTTGTTTTTTTTTTTTAAAATGAAAGTGAACTAAGCTTGTTCCTGAACAGTGGATTACGACAGCCCATGCCACCAGCTAGTGAATTGACATAACCTCATTTTAATCTCATTGTAATTGTCATGTATGTCTTTTGGGTCTTTTTTATTTGTCTCTTTATTTCTTTAAAATACAAGCATTAATTATCTCCATATCCATCTGCATTTCTAACGTACCGTAGAAAATTGGACAGACCAGCATCAGAGAAGGATGAAGGGTGAAAAGGTGCTGGTAAGTGGGCTTAGCGTCAAGAGATGGCAATTTCCTTCAAGAAAGCAAGAGCAGGAACACTGTGAAGAATTCAGAGAAGTTCACGTAGCTCATAAACCTTGTTCGGCTTCACTAAGCACTTGCAATTCTTCACTAACAAAGAGGTGAACAATGACATGAAGTGCTGCAGTGTTCTGGATGCAGGGAATGTTTCCTGTCGGCTTCACCCCACAGCCTCGTGTGCCGACATACTGCCTTCCTTTCCACTCTTTTTGCAATACACATGCTGAAGTTTTTAGCTGTGTGAGTCACCGAGCCTTGCCCACGGTGGTGCAGCTTGGCAGTTTCATGTTCCACGGTGTGTTTTCCAGCGTAAGCCTGCCAAAGGACACCTACACTGGAAGTGTCCAGGTGGCTCTGAGCTCCTTCTCAATGTCTCAGGGCTTAAAGAAATACAAGTATGTGGCTGATTTTTAAAGATATGGTTCGTTGTTATAGAGTGGACAAGTCCGTTACTTGAATAGAGACTCTCTGCTGCATTATTTTCACTGTGGTCTGTGTCTGGGTGTTGCTCCAGCTCTTCTGAAACTAGCTGGTGTTTTCCAAGCTCACTGGAAAACTGCAGGAGAGCAGCTGACTGATAGCTACTTGACCCCTAACAAGCCCATTTATTTATTAAAGTGATTCATTAAATGGTTAGAACAGCTGAAATTATCTTTCTTGTAATTCTTAATGTATAGCACTAATGGATTGGTACTTCAAAGGAGTGTAAGGAAATAAAAACGTAATGTTTCTTACCAAGCTTTCGTCCACTTTCTGCTTGCGAGTACAATCCTGCGATGCAGGTGGACTGCAGGAAGGTCTTCCTTCCCCACCCATATCCAAGCAGTCTGGCAAGGGGGAGGTGGCCAGGTAAAACAAAACTAGAAAACTCCAAGGAAATTCTTCATCCCTGACCCTGTGGGACCATGTCCAGACAAATTTGCTCCCAGTGGTACAGCCATGTCAACGTCTGAAAAGATGAATCTCTCTTTTTTCCTGCATGCAGTGTGCCCCAGAGCCCTGCAGCCCTCGTACACTTCTGACTGCGCGTTTGTCAGTACTGGCCGTTTCTTACCATGTCTAGGATTACGTATTTGGAAAGCAGAATTTTCAAATCTTACATCTGGTTCCCAAATTAATCTTCAGCCAGTATCTAGTCTAACAGACATTAAGTCATGTGTTCCCATGAGAAAATAACAACATGAGCTTTATCTAAGTGAAAAATCTTATTAGGACACCCTGTGTGTCCTAATATGCACATCTCTGTGCATGGGCCGATATCTGGGGCTGTTTTGCAAGGCCTGATGTGGTAGGGCAAACAAAACATCCCCTTCAGGCATCATCTTAATGCATGTGCAAAGAAATTAATAGGGTAGACATGTTATTAGGCATGAAATTTGTATGGCCAGAAGCTGTAAATCTATCTGTATGCTATAATCCTGATTTACACTCAGCTACTGTTGCAATATTTACCCTGCTAATCATGTTTCTCTACTGCTAATTACCTTTTTGTTGTCTGAACTTAAAGCTGTGGTAAGGTACTACTCTTTTGGGGCTCTCATTTATACATCTGCAGATTGTTTTGGGGACTATTTAAGAGCTGGTCTTCTTTGCCCCTCTGCCAGACACCACCCTGTCTAGGTGGTGGTACATCTGAAGGCAGGTTGATGTCCGAAAGAGTTTGCGTGAATCGAAGACCAAGGATCATGCTGCTCTTGCGCTTGCCTATGCTGTAGCAGCAGTGACGTTGAGGAGCAGGGGGATGCGAATCACAGGGGCAGTGATCACGGAAAGCTCCGGTTTACATTTCCAGCACATGAATCAAAGCCTCTGAGCACTTTCCATTTCGTATTTCACCGTGTGCCCAGCTGCTTCTGTTAAACATCCATGACCCATTTTGAGACTTTCTGGCAGTCAGCGACACTTGCCGAGAACGTTCAGCTGAACTGTAACGTTAGGAAGAGTCTGCCTGGGCTATGGATTCATTTTAAGATCAGCTGACAAGTCTTTTTTTACCTTGTGACGTGGAAACTGCTCCTCTGGGTGCGTGGCAGCACAGGGGCTTCCTTCCCTAACCCTGGTCAGATGTTGCACCAAGGGTCTATGCTTTCCACAAACTGAACGAACACACAGCATGGGCTCTGCCCCTCTGTTTGCCTTCAACTTTTCCAAGTACTTTAAGCAGTCATTAGAAGGTTTCCCTGACCCTTGTTTTAAGTTTGATTTCTTTTCTTCGTGAACTCTTGATTGACCTGGGGGTATGGTCAGTTCACACACCTTTGAAATGCTGTGGATTGTTGCTGCATCCTCCTCTCATCTGTGAAGAGGTGCCCAGTCAAACGAGATATACGTAATATATTCACCTGATGGCGAATTTCCTGCTTGATAAACGATTATTCCCCTGTGTGATACAGCTGAGTGAGTGGTTTCCAAGAAGGAGGGTAGTGTCATGTTCTTCAGGGCTGCCCAGCATCCCCCATCTGCTAAAGCGAGACAGATGAAATTATTTTTTGGGGGCGGGGGGGTGGGTGGGATGGGTGGGTAAGCAGAAGTTACCTTTTTTCCTTGAAATCTTACTTTTATAATTCAATTTTTTAATAATTTGTTTTCTGTAAAAGAAATCATCATTTTGGCTGTTTGGTGTTTTCCATGCAAATATAATTTAATACGTCACAACACAGCCTCACTAATTGCGGTGAAGGACCTTTGCAGAAAACCTGCTGCACCTGTGAGTATTCGGAGATACTTCTTTGACAGACCGATAAAGTGGATGGCAACGAGGAACTGCAATAACGCAACAGCACTGCTGTATATGGAACTTACGAAAAATGCTTCTTTTTCCCCAAGTATTTGTAATAATGTTGAGAGTAGTTGTGTGAAGCAGTGTGACCAGTGTGTTGGGTTTTTTTTCATTGACTAACTTCCCCTATTTAAAAAAAAAAAAAGGAAAGAAAATAAATTCTCTTTCCTCAGCGTGTGCGATGTTTCTGTCCAGCCTACAGGCTTTGTTTGCCACAGCATCATTGAGTTTGATTTATTGACAATAGATTCTCTTGTTTCTTTACTTCAGAGAGGTTTAGGTGCAACCTAACTCGTAGCGTTGTCCTAAAATAACAGCTGGAAAGCCTAGTTCCACCTAGGGTCCTTGATGCGGTAGTTGATCATTGTTCACCTTCGTGTGAGTACACCGTCACTAGAGCTGGTGAGACGGGATAAATCCAGTGTTCATTCTGTATCAGGTGATGAACTGGAAGCTGGGCTACTGGATCTAACAAGATTTCCCAGTCTCAGTGTTTCAGTCTTTTTTTCCCTAGCTTGGAACATCCCTTTTCCAGCCAATTTCTGAGCTGTGTAAGCTGTTTAACATTGGCTGTATTTGCATTTTGCCGTTCCGTAGGTCACTTGGATCCTGGCTTCCTGGCAATTGACAAAACATCTTCTGGTAATGCTCAGATCAATGAAGAAATTAATATCACCTCTTCTGATAGCGAAGTAGAGATTGTTGGAGTTCAGGAGCATGCCAGGTATGAATCCCTTTGTCTTGCTCTATCAGTTTTATCAGAATAGCTGTATTGACAAATAATAATAAAAAAATCCTGCTGACTTCCACTTCTGAGTTATCCAGCCATGACTGATGGCCAAAAGGTAGCAAACCTTGCACTTTTTTTTCTATTCTGCTGGTTACAGTGATGTCAGGAAGTGTTCGTCTTTAGAGCTCTACCACCTTGATAAGTATTCAGAATAAGCGTGTGATTCAGTAACAAACATTAACAGGCTAAACATAAGTAGTATTAAAATAATATTGAGATAATATCTTGAATAATACTGTTATTATCTCAAATATTGAGATGCCGAATCCATATACATCAGGAATTCAGACTTTAAGGGCACAGAGTGAATATGCAAATACATAAACAAAAATACTTCTGTGTGTTCTTGTTTCCTTTCAAAAAATTCACTTCAAGCAGTTAATCAGCTTCCAGTTTATTTAATTAATCAGTGGTGTAAAAATACTACCAACTTTTCAATGGCTAATGTCGTAAGATAGCCCCTTTAGATTAAAAACTGGATCCTTACGAATCTTGGTTTTGTTTCAAGATACAAAAGAGTTCAAGCCCCCGGAGCAGATGAGGGTAAAGGAGCCAGAGGTTTCTCTCAAGCTCAGACAGAAGGCTGTCCAGCTGTGCTTCAGCTGTCTTGATAGGCATTTTTCAATGTTACTCTTCATCTCTTCAGCCTATGATCTTTTCCTGGTGTAAGGTATTAGGAAGCAGTTGAACAAGACTGGCATTTTCATACAGTGCGAAGTGTTAGTTTGGCAGAATAAAGCAATATACAGACAGGCTCTTTCTAAAACTAGTGTGCTGCCTGGTGGATGCTTGGAGACAGAAATGAGGTGTGAGGGACAAGGAAGAGACAGTGTGAGCACAGTCCAGTGCTTTTGAATGTGGGGGAAAAAAAGGAAATTTTAAGGTGCCGGAGGAAGAGAGATTTAGTTTTCACTTTTAGCATAGCGGAAGTCCTTGCACGGCTGTCTCTTTTGGAAGATACTAATTCCTTAGGAAGTAGCTTGTGGTGGCTATCTATCTGGCAAGCCCATGGCTTGGAGGATCTTTGTCCTAATGGTAAGCAGTGTGGACTTGTCCTCCAGTACTACTTTGTGTAACTCTGTCCAGCACTACGTACACACAACCCTTCTGCTTGAGGTTCAGAAAGCTTTCTGTGCTGCTTGCCTCGATAATGTTTACCATGTATCAGGGTGGAAATGTTAAGTAAACACAGAGATGCCATTTAAAATCAGTTTTAGTAGATGTGGACTGAAATAATTTCAGCAGAGACAGACTTAAAGCACAGTTCTGTCCTTTCCTTTGTTGATGTAACCATCTGCCCTCTCCCAAAGACTGGTTCTTACTGGCTTCATTGAATACTCACATTTCAGTTGCTCGACTCCTATTTAGAATTTCATTTCTCTTGCAGGTCTAGGCTTGCAGTTATGAAGTATTGATGGGCTTCTGACAGGGTTGTCGTTTGGAAAAGGTTTAGGTCTTTGATCAGTGTTTTTTTGCATGCTTGGTTAGTATGGTGTTTGGATGCGGTCCCTCCGCTCACACTGTTTTCTGTCGTGCTCCGTCTTCTGTGTCGTGGTTGGACTGGCGTGAGTCGTGACACCCTAGAGTTTGTCCATCATTTGTAGTTCTTTCAGATTGCTGGTGAATTGGTGGTGTTTCTCGTCACTGGAGTATTACCTAGCATCACTTAGTACACCAAGTCATGTTTTTCAGTGTTTAATATTTCATTCATTCAATATTTCCATGTTTAATATTTCTTCAATAGATTTTATTAATTTTTTTATCATGCATGCCTACAAACCAGTCCTCCTCTGTTTTTTCCTAGGTTTTTTTCCTTTTCCGCTCCTTTTTTGGTTGCCTTTAATTGATATCTTCCCTTAGCTCAGATTGGAAAGCATGTTCCCTAAGCTAATATTTGATTAAAAGATTTGTTTTTTGCTCTTTGTGCGATTTCTTTGGGGACAAACACTTTTATTTTTGCAAAGCATCATTTATAGCTTGTTTTTTGTCATCTTCAGGGAGAAAAGATAGCATTAGCTTTGTGTAAGCATTGAGGACTGTTCTATATCAGGACCATGGACTGTAGTCCCTGAGACAGAGCATCTTGCTTTGGCTACAAGTTTTCTTGTCAGTTATACTTTAAAATATTTCTTCTTGAAAGAAAGCTCTTTTTTTATTAAAAAAAAAAAAAATCCCCTACGCTTGTTTAAGTCCCAGTCTCTTTATTAGTAATTCTTTGTAGATATGTACTTTGAGTGTGTATTTTTTAGACCGAAGAAGAAATAAAATGTCATCCTGAATATCACATCCAAAACTAAATAGTGTATCTGAGAAGCAAATGAGACATTTATATTCGGAGAAGTTAGAGCTCAGAGAATGAGATTTTTCTGTTTCGTGTCACTCTAACCAGAACCAAGAACGGTGAGCGTGACCTAAGTAGATCTGGAGAAAATAAAATGCACTACCTGAAATTAAAACAAATAAAACCTAAATGTCAGGGATATTTGACCAGTACAGAAAAGCTGGGTTCCTGAAATACAGTACGTGTGCCCTCACAAGGAAACAGTACAAGGTTACCCCAGCAGCAAACACCTCCGGCTGACGTATGCAGCCAGGAGCAGCTGCAGCCACCACCGCTGCTTAGCAGAGCAGAGCCATGTCTGGAGCACTAGGTGTAAAGTTTTACTAGCACTCATTCAAGATTCACAGCTGGAAATGGAGTCTTAAAGACTCCAGTAAATTCCTCTCATCACTTCATCGTATAACCAAATTAGTCTTTTTTTTTTTTCCTAATTATTAGCAGCTTGCACTTCAGTTGTCACATATCTGTTATTAACGTAACAGGTGAAAGCACCGTGCAAATAAGTGGAAATGTATCTCACTTCAGCCGTTCACCTGAGTGTGTGCTTATCTTTAAATACAATGATCTAAAACCACTGAAACATTTGGCTGAAGTGGGGCTCTGCTGTTACGGGTGAGCAATGCCCAGCATGTTTGTAATTTGCAGTTAAGACCACCAGAAAAAAAAATATCAAATGTAATGGCTGTAATAATGTAATTACGAGATCCCTATTGTAATTATTGGAATGAAAGTATTGTTATGTCCTTACATGGTTTTGATTTCGTATGGAAAAATAGCTTTTCTCTTTGTCTCATCATGCCTCACTAAATTTTTTTTTTTCTGTTTTTAAATGTCCTGTGGGTAAAACTGTTCGTAGGAAACTATGCTTCTGAGTAATGCATGATGGGGCAGACTTCTTCGAGATCCTTGGGATCCATGCACATGTGTCGTAGGAAATAGCACCCACTGGCAGAATCTTGTTCTCAAAAACAATTTAATCCTTGCCACCCCCCCCCCCCCCCCCCGTGGGAGGTTTTTTTCCGACTTTTTTCCATGTGTCGTAGGAAATAGCACCCACTGGCAGAATCTTGTTCTCAAAAACAATTTAATCCTTGCCACCCCCCCCCCGCTCCAAGTTGAGAGTTTATTCTCAGCTTTGTCTACTGGGTATTTAAGATGTCATGAACTCTACAAATGGAAAACGGACATTTTGGAGAGGGACACAAGATGTCTAAGTGATAAAATGCTGCAGCTGAGAATCTCGTGCCCGAATTCAACAGCATCTTTAACGCTTTGTGGTTTTTACCTTACCACAGGTGTGTGCATCCCAGGGGAGGTGTGATTCAGCATGTGTCTTCCTGGAAGCACGGCTCAGGCTCACAGTACGCTAGCAGTCAGCAAGCACAAACATGGACAGCTGTGACTCCCCAGCAGAATTGGTCTTCGCCCCCAGAAGTGGTAGACCTCACTTTGGATGACGATAACAGACATAAATACCTACTGTAATGCAGTGTCACTGTGTTCCTGTCCCCACCCCTCCTCCCCTTTGTGGCACAGAAGTTCACTGTTCAAGGTTCCGCTTCAGAAGCCCTGTTCCTGCCGTTCTGAAATTCAGGCTCATGAAGTTGTTAATTTCCATACGAATGTAGTGTAATTTCAGTATCACTTTAAGTGGTTTCGCCTTCTCAAAGGAGTATTCCTCCCAGAATTGAAAGCCAGTAGCTCCAAATTTAAAACACATCTACAGCTACTAACGTGTGTGTGTGTTAATCTGGAGAAACGACTGTGTGCAAACTTACATCCTCCCACCCGCCTCCAGCTTCAGAATGCTTTTAATTTATCAGTATACCGAGTTTGTTAGTAGAAGTTAGTTTTTTGCTGTGTGAGCATCAGTGATTTGAGAAATGCTGTGTCCTTGTTGATTTCAGTGGAACTGGGGTTATTCAACACTTCCGAAAACTGGGCCAGGAGTATTTGTAGCCAAGCCGATTCGGTTACATTACCAGCAGGAGGGACTATCTTTAATATAAACGGCCCATAACATATGCACTGAATAGCTTCTAATTAGAGGATTTTTGTTTTCAATGTACTTTATAGTTTACACTCTTTTCAGTGCTGAGTCTGCTGTCTACTTGACTACTGTGTTTTACGAATCATTTCCCACGACTTGTTAACGGTTTTGAATAGTAGTAGTAGTGACTTGGTAGCAGCTGGTTATTGTGAAAGCACAAGAAAAAGAAAAGTAATAAAAAGGCCCAGCATCCTTCTCCTTTTTAAATACAGATGAACTTTTTTACCTGTATCCGAGTCTTGCCTGTAGGAGAAGGAAAGAAACAAAACATTTTGCTTGTGGTCCTCATTTCTACCGTTGCTTATTTGCTTCACTGACCATTTAAAAAAAAAAAAAAAAAAAGAACTGCAAACCTTGCAGGTCATTCAAGTGCTTAAAACTCTTGTCCTAAAAGATGTTGCAGGATTGGGACTTAAGGTTGTGTGTGACTTTTTTTTTAATTAGTTCTGCACCATTTTCCTGGCTTTAGGTCATGTCTCTCATCCTAGTTTTGGGACTCTTTTTAGGGTATGATCCAGTAAACTCTTTCTACCAGAATATTTACCAAAATCAGTGGAACTACTGCCTTTAGCAGGCTGTAGTTTCTGTAGTGTACATGGAAATTCCTCCCCCTCATCTGTCATTCTGAGCCTTTCTCAAGGCAAAAACCAAAGATTAGACTTTAATGAGATGCTACTCACTTTAGATGTCTATTGTGCAATTAAAATGTTCCTTTGTATGTAGAATGTTTCTAGAGGGAATTTTGTACAGCTCTATCATGATTTTTTGCCATTTAAGGCCGAACAGGGGGTAGTCAGGACATGGGAAGTTCCGATTTCTTTTTGTCTTGGCTGGTTTTTAAATTTATTTGGCTTCCAATAATTTTATCTGTGGGGAGAAAAGAAAAAAATTATCTATGTTGTCACATAACTTAAACAGAAAAACCCAGCAGTGGCGATATAGTAACGAACAGCTTTTTCTTCAATAAGCAGCACGGTTGTGACCGCGCCCCAGTAACAGCTAGGTAAGGGGTATTCCGATTCCACACTTAGATATTCCAATTTCAAGCTTTCTAAAACATTGAACGTAAGTGTATTGCATGGCCAGAAAAATGTACGTGGTGCTTCTAGTGACCAATTTCTTTCTTTGGGGATGGGAGGGAGGGGGCGGTGCGTGGACGGACGGCGCCCGCTGGTACTGCAGCAGGGAAGAGCCCCGCGCCGTTGGGGCACTGGATCAGTAGCGGCAGTCGATGTTCCCGCGCTGTGACCGCGCGGCTCAGCCGTCGTGTCAGTGGGCTCGCAGACAGGTAGCTTTGAAAAGGTGGTGTAGTGTGGCTGCTGCTTCCTGTTTCGCAAAGTCTGTCAGTTTTTAAGAAAGCTGCAGGGACCCATTTGTAGTCCTTCCGTAAAAAATGCAAACTTCAACTCTCTTGTTTTTCTGTTTGTATATGATGTGACTTCCACGTGTATATAAAAGCGACTACGTCCTAACCAAACTTCCTCCAATTGTGCACTGTGTTTGTTTAAACAATTCACGTGTTGTAGTCTGATGCAGGTTTTCTTTTATTTAAAACACTACATTTTTTTTTCTCTTAACAAATTTGAAAGGGTAGTGACCTGAAAACTGCAATCACTGGATAGCTAGAAGTGTGTTTGTTTTGTTTTAGTTTTTCTTTTTTCTTTTTTTTTTTGAGAGCAAAAGGTGCCTGGACAGTTTTGCTCTTCTCAGCAGAAAAGGGAAATGTTAGGCACTGTATGGCTAAGAACCAGTGCACTCGGGGCCTGATCCAGAACCCACTGGAGTGGAGCGGATGCAGGGCTTTCCATCGACTTCAGTGTGCGTTGGCTCAAGCCCTTCATGGCTTAGCATTTCCTGAATTGCTGGAGTGTGAACTTGGAATCTTCTGTAGTGAAGACAAATCATTGCTTAGAATATCAATGTTTAAGACGTGTGACTCTAGTTAAAAAATTTCATTCTTCTCAACACTCATTATTTAGTTCTCATTTTCCATCTAGTATTTAATGGTCTTTGGAGAAAAAATAATAATAAAACAGAGTGTTATATATATATAAAAATATATATATTTTTGGTGCAAGATGAGACCTTCTGTTTTTTGAAATAAGTCTGTAGCATAAAGGTTAAACTATTTTAAGACTAAATAAAATAGAGTGTATTATTTAAACAATATCTATCTGTTGGGAATTTTTTTCCGCTTTCATTCGATACACTGCTGTTTGTCCCATATCCAAAATAAAGCTCTGGGAATGCGTCACAGCTGCCCAAATTTTGCACTTTTCCCTGCCATAACGCGTTTAATTTTGAGCATCCAAGATGTAAAAGGATTTCCTGACTGCAAAAGCTTGCTTTAGTTTCCCAGGCCGGGCAGGACCACCGCTTCTCCCTGTAGCCCTGGTGGGGGATGCGCAGCTAGCAGTAATGAGCAGCCACTGCCTTTAGGACCCCTTCTAGAGCACCTCCCTTCTGCCCGGACTCTGTCTCCCCAGACACCACAGCCCTTCAAGTGGACTGGGAAACCTTCATACTGGTATTTCCCTGGCTGCGTCCCCCTGTCTCATCCTCCCAGTGGTCTTCTGCTGGTCAGTGAGAGCGTTTGAGGGAGACACTGCTGTTACACTCAGATTTTCTCATGGGGCCAGGTCATGCGAGGAAGGTCAGATCTGCTGCCGTTTGAAAGGGATGTGTAGGGTAGCCGTGAAGCTCTGGGCAGGTTCTCGCAGACCGTGAGAGACAGTACCAGCTGAACAAAAACATTTGGAGAAACACTGAGTTATACCAGGGGATTTACAGCTGCAAGTAAAAAGAAGGGTGGTAAGTACAACTGCACCGTGCTAAACTTAGGGTCCCTACCAGTCTTCTTGTAGCCAATAGGGAAATAGTAGTCATAGAACCACAGGATGGGTTGGGCTGGAAGGGGCCTTAAAGATCATCTAGTTCCAACCCCCCTGCCACGCGCAGGGACACCTTCCACTAGAGCAGGTTGCTCAGAGCCCCGTCCAACCTGGCCTTGAACACTTCCAGGGGTGGGGCATCCTCAAGCCTCCCTGGGCAACCTGGGCCAGAGTCTCACCATCCTCAGCATAAAACATTTCTTCCTCCTATCTAGTCTAAATCTCCCCTCTGTAAGTTTGAAACCATTACCCCTCATCCTATCACCACACTCCCTGATGAAGTGTCTCTCCCCATCTTACCTGGAGGCCCCTTGCAGCACTGACAGGCTGCACTCGGGTCTCCCTGGAGCCTTCTCTGCTCCAGGCTGCAAGCTA
This sequence comes from Buceros rhinoceros silvestris, assembly GCF_000710305.1. Taxonomy (NCBI): domain Eukaryota; kingdom Metazoa; phylum Chordata; class Aves; order Bucerotiformes; family Bucerotidae; genus Buceros; species Buceros rhinoceros. The sequence goes on from NW_010397158.1 coordinate 45,539, forward strand.
AATAGGAGAGTTTGCTTTAGTTCTGATGTTTTTGTCACGTGAGAAGGTGTTTCTGCCCTCACAGCCTGTGCATCCCCCTTCGTGCCATCAGCACACGCACTGTTCGCACGCGTCGCTCTGGTGAGTGGTGATTCTGGCCTGAGATCCTCCACTCCTTCTGACTCCTGGCCGGGCTCCTTCGCTATCTCCAGCCCGGCCACTGCCCTGCCTGGCTGCAGCTGCTGATC
>NW_010397158.1:46143-47992 GCF_000710305.1 Buceros rhinoceros silvestris
GGTTCTCCAGCCCTGTGGTGCCTGAGCAGATCCACCCTCTGTCGATCGGACGGGAACGAGCAGCCTGTGGCCTCGGGCTTCAGCGAATCCAGCTGCTCGTGCTGAGTGAGGGAACCCCAGCAAAGCGCAGCACTGAGCGGAGAGAGTCGGTCTGCGGAGAACTGACTGATTCCAGCGGAACCGCTTGTATCCCCTCACAGCCTGAGCACCTGGGGAAGGTCCTACCATACAAACACTGCTTCCCCTACACGCTCCTGGCTCCCAGGACAGGTTTTTCCCTGGCCAGGTGTGGTTTGTGGACACGGAGCAACTCCCGCTGACTGGATTTTTCGTTGTTTCTGGGACTTTTTTGAATGAGGGGAGCTTGGGAGGCTGGTTGGGCAAAGCACAGAAATGGGGGTGTTACTACAAGCTGCTGTCCCCGTGTCTGAGTGTGGCGTATTTGTCCAGATAATCTCCATCTCTTGGCTGTCTGGAGCTGAACATAGTTCTCTGAAGAGTTCTGGTCCTTCCACATACTGGAGGTGAGCTCCCCTCACTGCTGCCCGGTCTCATGTTCAGCATGGGACTGGAAACGTGACACAAACAATCCAAGAAAAGACCCAGCACACATAAAGAGCCATCAGAAACAAAAATAATTTGACAAAACACTCAGACCTGCAGTTTTTCCTCTTTGGGATGCATCTTATAGATAGGTATGGCCTGTCTCCCACCCCCTCTGAGAAAATCAGAGGTGGTCCCCACTTGCAGGCTAAGGTTTTGGCCATACCACCCCCTGTGGAGCAATGACCACTCTAGAGATGACTCTTCTGCCCTGGGGCTGCGGATCTCCTGCAGAAGCGAGAGGCAAGGTTGGAGGAGCAGTTAAGGAGTCACCCACCCGCTGCCCTTGATGTCCCACTCCCACAAGTCCCGTCGTCGTTGGTACCCCACATGCTGAGGATGCCTCCAGCAATGCTCCTGAGCAACGGACATGGGAGGCTGAGCAAGCGCAGTCCCTCACCTGCAAGAGCCAACCCTGACTGCTCAGGACCACCACCACCACTTCACCCAAATCTATTCATTAACCCACACCACCACTGTATTTAAGTGCAAAAGGACTTTCCTAGGGTGTCCTTCCCTCTCGGTGCTCTGGGCAGTAGAGGTGAGGAAGGGGTATCCTCCTCTCGCGGATGTGCTGCTGACCAAGAGAAGGGAAGCCCAGCCGAGGAGGTGGTTTCCAGCGCATCACCACGTCACGCGGAGCTTCGCCTCAGCCCTGCGTGCAGACAATGGGTCCCGTGAGAGCTGTAAAAGGTTCGCAGAAGGGAGGTGTTAGTGAGATGTCAGAACACAGATCAGAGGCGCTTGGCCGGTGATTTGTGACTGGCGGAGCTCCTGCGGGGTGTTTTTATTCGGTGGTTTTGTCACAGGTGGTCCAGGGAGAGTAGGAATAAATGGACCTGAATGGGAGGTGTAATCTTGTGGAAAAGCAAGAAAATTACCCTTTCATGAATCTCTGTCACATCCTGTGCCAGGTAAGATGAGCTCTGAGTGAGTACACATAACAAAAGTGACACATTTCCCATCAGGATCTTAAAAGCATCACTCCAGCCTGACAACTTCTGACTTGAAAGCTCCTGTTCCGGTTTATGAGAGCACTACCAGCTCTTTACACCACAGATAAACATCTCCTGTGCATCGACAAACCCAGAGAGGGGATGTGACTGCGGAGGTCTAGCTGCCAAACGCTGGGGCATCCAGAGGGCTATAGTTTAAACGATGGGGGGGGGGAGGAAATCAAGAGTATTTTAGAATGCAGAAAACAAAACCTGACAATCAGACACGGGGACAGCAGCTTGTAGTAACA
>NW_010397159.1:0-6991 GCF_000710305.1 Buceros rhinoceros silvestris
CCCGCCCCGCACCGCACCACCCCTGCCCCGCCGGCTGAGCCGCGGAGCACCGGGACGGGCCTGCTGGAGCCTGCTGACTGCCCGCAGCCTGGCTTCACCCCTCCCGCTGGCCTGGAGGAAGCACCAGATCTTCTATCCATCTCTCCTTCTGTTGGCTTGTTTGTTTTTTTTTCCAGGGAGAGAAAGAAATAGGTAAACTTCTGATCCTTTTTTGGTGTCAAGGTTAACTAAAGGCATCTCAAATGGGCGGCAGTTTGGTTTTAATAAACACAGTCCCCATAAAGTAAGGGGCAGCTTGATTTTGAGAGCTGCAGAATGGGAACGAAAAGCACATCGCTTTGGAAAAGCAAACAGAAAGGCACATAAAGTCTCAATAAATGACAGCGCAGCTATGTTTCATGTCCAGTTTTAGAGGCACCAATGCGCTTAGAGATGCACTATCTCTCCGAAGTCCAGCTTAAAAGTTGCTAAACATTTGTATAAAGCAAAGCATGCTTAATATCAAGTAGATAAATGAAGTTTTGTATAAACCAATCCATTTGTACAAGCCTGCAGGCAACTGGGTCACTCTCAATAGCAGTTAATGTCGGTGCAGCCATTTCTAGCAGGTAGAAAGTAAAAGTGCCAGGTACTACTGCCTGACTTGGAAATCAAGGATTTCTAATCTCTCACTCATCATCACTAGCATCACAAAGCTAAACAGCTTCTAGTTTTACACCCATGCTGACTTTTAATGAGATGTCGAATGCAGGCACTCAGTTTCACACAAAGAACAACAAATAGGCTATTTGGATCAGATCACCAATCTAGGACGAACACCTTGATCAGCACATTTCATCTTTTATTTTTGTAGTCAACTAAGAAATGGTCACGTAGTCAAAAATGATACACAAAACACCTGATCTCTCACCAAAACAAAGAAATAGCCCTTCAGCATATCAACAAATGGAATGTGAAAACGCACTGTGTCTGTGAATTTCCTTTTCCCTAAGCCACATCTGATTATCCACTGAACACTGCTAGCTGACAGAATGTAACACCATCTATATCAGATTATGACATTAAGGTGAATATTTATACTATATGCAAACACACACGTGCAGAACAACAATTGGTCCACAGAGGTGCTGCCACAGTACAGATAATACTTGGCATCTGAGGAACACCAAGACCAGAAGGCTTTTTTGGTTCACTGAACAAATTGGAAAGAGAGGAAGGCAAAGAACATCTGAAAATGCCTTTTTCATTCTGGACCAAAAAATGCCCCCCTCCCCACCAAACAACCCAGAAACAATTCTGCATAGAGTTTTTGAAATTCAAAACTGAAAAGGGCTATAGTACTTCATCAAAGGTGTCTTTGCTGTGGTATTCAATGGCAAGCTTTGCCCTCTGGCCCCCAAAGTTTCTGACATATATAAATTTATGGGGCCAGAAGGGCTGCATCCAGTTGTACTGAGAGAGCCAGCCACCGTCGATGCAAGAACACCTTCAGTCACCTTTGAGATCCTGCAGTCACAGAAGGAGGTCTGAACTGATGAAAAAAAAAGAAAAGTAAGAAATATTCTAAAAAGCTGCCCCTGTTTTGAACAGGGAGTTGGACTGCAGACCCCCCCTTTCGAACCTAAATTGCTCTGTGAAAACATTTTGTTTCACTTGTAAACAGACATTTCTGTTTTGACTGACTGGAAAAGGAGATAATTTTAGAATAAACTAAACATTGGGACATTGTTAAAAATAAATAGTCAAAATATTATGACAATATAAAAATAGTTTTACATTTGCCATTTCCTTTTTCATGAACACTTCTCAAGTTCAAACCAAATTCACAAATAGATGCAGTCAACATAATTCTGCACTTTTCAGCTAATAAACTGTTCAAATTAAAACAATTAATCTCGTTCTACTTGGCAGCTGATTTCAGCCCAAAAAATGCAAAATATTTGTGAGAAAATCCTCTGTCCATATAAAATTACTTCAGGCAAAGCCTATGGACTAATTTTCCTATTTATCAATATTTATTTAGCTAATCTACTGGCCAACATACATAAAATTATTCTTGGTACCAGACCTCAAAACCACCACCAAGTCTGTATGATCATGCTGGAAGAATGGCTTTGATTAACTTCAGGTCTGTGAGCTTCAGCTGACCATCAGCTCTGCCATAAAATGAGCAGCGATATTCTGCAACACACTACAGACGACTGCTTTTTCCATCAAAGTTATTATTTTGGAATGTATTCTTAGAATAGTATGAATGTTTAGAGTATAATCTCTTACAGAATGATCCCTAAAGAAACAGATTTTACATATGAACTTCAACAGCAAAGTCTCTTACCAAGCTAATCTTGATCCTTTTGGAATCTCTTCATACCAAAAGATTTGTCAAAAACACTTCCTACACTCATCTGTGTTCACGGCAGAGACGGCTGCTACAGCCCAATCACTATCACCATCCCATGGAGTAACACGGACGAAACCACGTCTCCCCTGAACAGGTTACCAGTGCTAAGGCGCCCACATTCTCTATGGGTGCCTCTCACCACAGCCGTGATCAGCTCAATCCCTTCCCAGTCACAGTTACTAAGCAGGAAAACAGCAATCCTCAGGGCCTCTCGGTGGGAGGAAGCCTGCATCCATTTCTCCATAAGCCCCTGTACAGAGAGAAACCGGCTGAAATGCCAGTGCACCTGACCTGACAGATTTCCTCTGAGATGAGAGCATGAAGACACATTTCTCCTGTAGTCCTTTCACCCCAAGAAAACACTGGAAACTAATTATGAAGTCAACTGGCAAGACTGTGCAGGGAAATGCCTAAGCCTCCATGCCAAGACTTTGTACCAGTTTTCAATTTTTTTCCTGCCAGAGTCAATCCTCTTAGTAACACAAAATGATTTGTGCGTGTGACCACAGCTAGTATCAGAGACATTTATTTTGTTATACCTGTTACACATGCACTCAAGGAGAGATGCTTTTTTCTGGCTGCAAGATCAACACTGATGCTGTACTATCACTTCTCTGGCTTCAGGCCAGAGCCCCTGCTACACCTGTACCTGGTGCATTTGGGTAACATCCAGTTTCATAAGGACAAGAACTATGTGAGGACTAAAACTAATTCTCTGTTTGTCATTGGTGTTTGGAGTGAAATTGTAGCATAAGGCTAGGGTCAGTCCGGCTTTCATTAGCACAAAGGTTTCCTGCTAGCCACCACTCTGAAGCAAAGTATGTGTATGTGTGTGGGAAGACACAAAACGGAAAGTTAACTTTCCCAGTGTGCTGATCCTGCAGTTCCTCTACCACTCCCTGCTTTTCCTCCTTCTCTGTTTGCAGTTTACGTTACGTCTATACGAGCAACAGACTGCATGTGCCCAGAACCACGACCGGTCAGAATATAGTGAAGAGTCCCACCACGCAGTCTCTCTCCCTCATAAATGAGAGAGACCCAAGTGGTAAAGCACTTCAGCAAATTACTACAGATTAGCAAGGCACAGAAAGCCTTTATAATTCCATTATAAACCTTTTAAAAAATGGAAATGTTTAGGAGCAATATATGCATTTATAACAATTTAGGTATCTGTGAAGCTTAATCACAGGAGTCTTAAGATGCAAAAACAGTTCAAGAATTTCATTGAAAGAAATGCAGAAAATAACTAGGACAAGGGAATAGCCTTGAAATATTATAGGGATAAGAATTTTTCCTTTCACTGATACTTCCTTTCATGTCCAATGACACCAACACAATCCTACGCAGAATATGTATCAGCTGGACATTCGCTGCTTGAACAGCTTAAACGTTATCCTAACTATCATCTAGGTATACCAATGGAAGGACATTATCGTGATAAATTACATTCCAATTTAACAATTATCAGAAACTATCGATTACTGTAATTCTTTCAGAATTTACTCTCCCCTTTCTCCATTTGACTATGCCCTCAAAAGAATTCAATGCCTCAAATAACACTGAGGGATAAACCTCAACATTACAGATAGACTACAAGAGCCTTTGTGAACATTCCAAATGTATTTAAACTCGCAAAACTCCAACACACAGAGTTAGTTCCAGCCGATCCCATATATCTGTAGCCTAACTACAGATATAAGGAGAAATTACCTCAAAGAGCTTTACACTTACATAGCTGTGGACTAAATCTGAGGCATTTCTCTTTTTCTTACAGAGGCATTACAGAACAGAGGAGGAGTGGTCTGAATTCCTCACACTCGTGCTTCTCTGGATGTAACAGGTTAATAGTTTTTTCCTACATTACAGCAATATTTAGAGACTCCTTGCAAAAATCATGCCTCTCTGTAATGGGTGTTTAGCAAAAGTATACGCCTGTTTTTCACTCCGGGCATGAGTGGTTTATTTCTCTATCACCGTCAATGTTACTTCGCCCCACAGACGATGCTGGCTGGTGATGTCAAGGTATGGTTAGGAGTCATTTAGAACTATCGTGGCAAAGTAACTCATAAAGAAGTTGGGAGGTTCCAGTACATTCTTCAAAGTTGATTGACCTGAATGGATTCTTTCTCAGCTTCTCCTCTAATCCCTGTCAGTCACTGGATAACTCGGAGAGCAATCTGTGGTTCCAAACTGGTTTCTCACATAGTCTCTGTGACACTTTTAATTCTGTGAGTTATGCCTCTGACTCTTTTCTTGTGATTCAGGAGAAAACGCAAGTTTTACCATGCTAAGAAAGCACGACCAGAAAAGCAACTACTTGCAATGGTGCTAGCATAAGCTCACTACATACATGCAGCTCTAGGGAAGCCAGGTAGATCTGGAAGATCCAGTCTGTCCTCAGCTTGCATATTGCTGGAACTAAATTAATCCCAGCTATAGTATCTTTGCCATCAACAAACGCCAATCTCATCAGCAAGAAGTGAATTTGCTAGGGACCCTAGCAACACACAGCAAATACTTATATGGAAGTAACCACCAGAACAGCCTACCCTAAAAGCAACACAAGTGAGCTGGTCGCAAATATGCCTCAACATACCTGATGCTCCCTGGTTTTCAGTTCTTCTTAAACCTTTTCCCCACTTTAACTAGAGCTTTAGTCAACCAGCCAGACTTGCATCAGGCTCTACAGACAATGGAAGCCCTTCCTGGCAGAAGTTACAAGCAGTGGCTGAGGAGTGAACATAGCCCCATCTTGTATACATAAATAATAAAAAAAATCCATTATAAAAATCCCCATGTAAAATATAAACTCGTATTTGAACTTGCCAATCAGCTATAGAATTAAAAGCCGCCTGCTATCCTACCCAATGCCTTTCATCTCCACCAGGAGAAAATTTGCATGCAGAATAAGTTATGCAAGACAGATCTGCTCGTCAAAAAAGCTCACAAATTCTCGTGGTATAACAAGGACAAAGAAAACAAAAAGAAACCCCAGCTGCTAGGACCCAAGACAATCCTGTGTCCCCAGAGCCCTTGCATTCAAGTCCACAAGTACATCTCAGGCACCTTCACTGCAGTCAGCGGCCACAGTGTCCTACAGGAAGAGATACAATTGTAAAGAGTCGGGATATAACACCTGCGGGTGTTTCAGGATGACACACTCATACACATTTTGAATGTAAATGGGAGATAGGTACTACTATGAAGTTCATGCTGCAATTCTGCAACCCGGAGGTGCCACTGGTGTGAGTTACAGTTGAAGCGACCCAGAGCAAAGAGAAAGGCTTCAAACTTTTGCCCAAATGTTGGTTATTTATTTTTGTCACGACATGGGTATCCAGGAGGATCTGATAAGCTGCAAGCTGAAGAAAGTTTGGAAGAGCCAGCTCTAAGAGAGTGGCTTTTCTTCAACCAGCCTGCCTAAATACTTGCATACTGCTGAACTTGCTAACTTGCTAGCGATTCCCCTTTGCTCAGCACCTAATTTCGTCAGGACACAGGAGTGAAAGCCACTTCTGCCCGCTATACCAACACAAAGTCAAGGTTTATACAAAACCCAGAGAGTACAGTTAAGGCATACTAAACTGATGTGACTTTCATGCTTTGCATAAAATGAGTTTTATTTTAAAAAACTCATTCAAGTATAGCAAATAAGTCTGGTAGAACTGAGGCATATGGTCAAGCATTATTGTCCATAGTTCACATTAACTAAACCTACTTATCAATTTATTATTTAGGGATTTAATAAAATCACTGATAAATACCCGCAACTGGCACAAGTCAAGCAGTCATTCCATGAGGGCCTACACAGAGGAAGAGTTGCAAGGAAGAAATGGCTGAAACTTTCTGCTGTCACCGAAACTCACCACAAATCACTTCCAATTAATAAGGCGCAAAAAGCACCAAAGGTAATATTTTTCCATAAGTTATGGTTTGAACGACAGCTTCACTAAGCTTCTGATTTACAACTCTATCAAGAGCTGAAACAAGTCGCTTCACTAAGAGCCAAAGACCAACCCTTTAATTCTTTTGTTCCAAGCCCTTTTCTCCTGATGTCCGCACCTCTGTATAATACCTTTTCATACTTTTAGCCTGTGTACCCTAACCATGCTGCATGATTTTAGAAAAGCAAAGCATGCCTGTGCTATGTTCAATTCCAACTGTCCTGGGTTCAACATGGAGGAACCGGATGCTCTCATGTTGTCTGGCTTTCTTCTTCCCAGAGAGCTGTGGTTCTCCCAAGCTTCCGGAAAGGAGAACACGCCTCCTTGAATGAAGTCATAAAAGGGGGCGTGTGAGAAGACTCGACGCCATTTTGCCATCTTGCTTTCCACCTCTCTGCTCTATCTGCCCTCCTCTCTACCTTGTCCGTGCTGCGGCTTTCCCTTAGATATGCTGTGCTGGACTCCTGAATCTCACACCCCCAGACTGGAAACCTTTATCAAGAAGAGAAAGACACGTCCAGGACCTGCTACTTCCCTGAAGCAGTAAAAGACTCCTTCTGCAAAATGGGTAGGACCTTCTCCGTTTTCTGCCGATTCCCGGCGGGGTGGTCTAATGAACTGTCTTGCCCTGATGGATGGACCCAGC
>NW_010397159.1:7438-39031 GCF_000710305.1 Buceros rhinoceros silvestris
CCTTGTTCCTTCCCCCACCCCGCCCGGCGTGGTGAGCCATTGTGGGGCAAACTTCATAAGCGGTGGGGATCGGCCTGATGGGGAATTATTTTCCCTTATCTCTTTCTCTCCCTCTTCCAGGCTGGTTTAAACTTCAAGGGCGTCTGTCTTATTAAACTTTCCTGCTTCTATTGCTCATATATGTAGCTCGTGTGTGCTATCATTTCCTGAAGCCCTAACAAGCTCGCTAACAGCTTATCAGCACGTTAATGAGCATCAAAAGTTTTCTGTGTGTGTTTTGGCAGGATTCCCAGCCAACACACTATCTCAGTCGCATCCCCTTTCGGTGGGGGAACAGCCCCCCTTTTCAAACCGTGACACCAACAAACACGAGAGCAGCAGTGTGTGCCGTTACTTCCTCGCAGAACAGCCAAAGCACACAGCTTCCAGGGCGTGGTTCTAGTGTGACGGCCAGCCCCATTTCAAGATACTCTCCTTGACAGCTCCCAGCATCTTTCCATCAATTTTACATGCTGTTTGCATCCAGTTCTCTTAATCTTTGCTATTCTGCTTTGATTAGGGTTTTTTTTTTTAAATAGTAATAGCAAGGTATTTACATAACTTGCATAAACGTGCTTTGTTCTTCATGACAAAACAAAATCAAATTCATTTTACTGGAGCTACAAGGCATGTTCTGTCAGCTACATCTCTCCAATGCCACAGGACAATCATCTGAATTCTGTGGCGTGGAAGGCTCTGCCACTTCTTGCAAAGCTCCCCGTTTGTAGCACTTGATCTCTAACACCACAGTGCCCAACAGTAAGGTTTTAAGACAGAGAATTTTTGTGTGTCTTTAAGGTGTCAGGCTTAAGATGACATAAGGGTGGAAATCTCAAGTCAGTGAGATTTTTAGTAATATTCAAAACTTCACTGGACAAGGGCTTGCAAACTGACCTAATCAAACCTACGTTGAATAACATTCCAGTCTGATTGGCTCAGGATATCCCTCCCAATCTATTCACAATTCCCTAATCTTCTGTTGGAAGAACTAGCACTACTAGTTCTGCTCTATTATATGGTCTGGTTAGCACATCTTCCAGTATCAAAGACTTGTCCAGTGAAATATTTTTTAAAAAAAGGTACAGATAATCTGTACAAAAGATTGATGGGAAGCTGGAAACCCAGAGAGGCCCAAGAAGTTAGCAGACGGGCAAGAGAGATGAGAAGATACACTGAAAAAGAAAGCGGCATAGAATGACGTACTGAAGTAGAATAGAAGAGAGCAGAGCATGCCCACAGCAAGAACAACCACTGCAGGGAACAATAATAAGGATAGGCTTTGAAGTAGAAAGTCAGTAGAAGATAGGTGACAAGGAAGAAAAACTACAGTATTTAAAATGGGAATAAATAAGCTGAAGGAATAACTAAAAATAAACGCATTTATACGTGATATTTGAAAAGGAAAAAACCCACAGAAGTAGGAAATCGCTTTTTTAAAGCACAAAGCTGAGGAAGAACAACAAACTGCAGGTCTTCATGTTGAAAACAGCATTTCAAGCAACTTCCTGCTCTTCAGAAGAAGAAAATGAAAATAATATTTCAGAGTGCAAAACAACAAAGAAAAGATGTCCAACAGCACCCTGGGCATTTCTAGGCAGCTCCAGAAAGCACAGCTTAGTGTTCAATCGGCTTCCAGATTCAAATTCTAGTCTCCCATTCACATAACACGTACCAGCATAGCCAAGTCTCTGTAGCCTTGTCACACGTACAAGAGCACCCGGAGACCAACCAAACAATCAGAAATATGCGCTACCATGAACGTGTGTATATTTTTATTGGAGTAAGGAATAAAAGAGGGGTGTGCTGAGAAGACCAATTTGCACTTACAATCCTATATTAACTGTTGAATTTAACATCTCACGCAGGTATTTATATACTTGGATATTTATGTGCAAATTGTACATGGACTTACTTGTATTCCTAGGCACACATTTAAAAAAAAAAATGCAGTTTTTACCCCTCTCTTTCAGTCATAAGAGTGCTAGATTAAAAGAGACCCTTAAATTACCAAGAACTACAGTGCAGAACCATGCTACTTAAAGTAGAAACTAGTAACATTCTGGAATAGTTTCTAAAAATACATGTACTGCTAGGGTACCCTGGTTTTTCTAAAGCAAATAAGCATGCACACCTTTTCCCGCAAACTTGCCGGTCACAAATCCATCTGCCCTCCACACGCAGAACATAAGCCACGATAGGGAACCCTCCTGAACTGCAGCATACCTGTTCACAGCAGGCTAGGTGGAAACACAACGCTGGGGCTGGAATCAAGAACCAAGGAATTCCAGTGGCGTTGCACCCAGGATTTATTTGGCTCATTAATCTCTCGTGAAGATGATGAACTGACACAGCAAGTCCTGTCACTCTAGTGCAAGCCCCAGAGAAGCAAGCAGGAAATATCTTGCCCAGAAGTCCTCATCTGATCTGTTACTGATGTCCATTGCAGATTCTATTAGTTTCTTTAATGGAAAGGTAGATGTGCTGATTTCTTGGGCCACAAAGATCTACATGATAAAAATGATCTTGAGAAAATAGCAATTAATTTTTCATAACCCAGTATTTTTTTTTTATATTGGCACATGGAAATAATATAGAATGAAACTTCAGCATGAGAGTGGACCCACCATGACAGCAATTAAATAAACTATGAAGAATAGAAAGCATTCTTGCCTGCTTAATTTACTTCAGTGGTAAATATTGCATTAAGAAAAGTATTCAGAGGCTTCCTTTAGAGTATTGAGTTATTATACATAGAGCTAAAATAATAACAATGTAAATTGGATTGCACTCTAGGAGACAGAAATAAATAAGACATGCTGTGGAACCACTACAAAATTAACATAAAACTAACAATAATCACACTGAAATTAAATTAACTTTAATGAAAAGCAGGTACAATATCATGGTGTTTAAAAATAAGCTGATTTTAATTCAGAAGACTGTTCAGCATCCAAAGCTCCTAAGTCAGGCAAACACCTCGGGAGCGTCAAGAAGCTGACGGACAGTGGCTTATACAACTTTACACTATTTAGTTTCTCTAAAAGAAGGCAAAAGAAAAACACAGCATCAAAACAGCGTTGGCATTTAAGGTGGAAAAAGACTCCATCCTTTCTCCCGGTTTGTCAAGTACTAAACCATCCCAAGTGCTGCCACCAGGCACTGCTGAGCGGTGCTCTGTTTGGGACAATATACTTCCAACCACTTTGCACTACAGCCGAGTCTCTCATAAAGGAACTCTTTACAGCTTCTAAAAGCGGTAGCAGAACGCAAACGCACCTGGTTTACTGTGGGGTAAACTAATGCTCAGCTATGGCAAGTGATACAGTCTTCCTTGACGTCTCAAAATGACAAAGCTGAAGGTAGAACTAAGTTCAAATTAATGGAAATGAGATGCTGGTGCTTCCTTGAAAGAGAATAGATATTAGAAAAGCGCCCTCTGCTTCCTGAGAAATGAGGCCATTTTAAGTTATCACATCAGTTAGTATCTCGCATTTTGAGAAGATGAGTAGCCTTTCTTTCAGCAGTCTGTCATCTTCACCTGCATACACCCTCATCCAACCAAGAGGACTTGAAGCAAAATTTGATTGCAATAAAAATGTTAGGGTTTTAACCTTGGCATTCTGATCATAACCTTGATTTTACAGTTACATTTAAAAGACTTAAATGTCTTCTTCCAGTCTTTTATTTGTTTTATTTTTTTTTTTTTACCAGTTGTCTTTCATTTCTGCAGACATGGGTGACTTAATTGAGGATTACACAAATAACTGCAAGTTAATTCTACTCTGCAAGTGACAACAGAATAGTGAAATACATGTCTGTATAGTTTGTAATTCTGGAAATAATTTCAAAATAGGACTAGTGTAATTTACAAGGCTGACTTGAAAAAAATTAGTCCTGGTCCAAAATCAATGGATTTTGGGAAGAGAAAGGAAGAGATGAGGAGAAAATGTGAGAAGAAATCCTGAAGTCTGCAGGTACTATTGATTTGGTCTACAAGTTTTACCATAAACCTCTGGTGAAGAAGTTTTTTCCAAAGTATTTTCAGTAGAAAATCTGGAGAACTATGTTTTAAAGTGACAAACAAACAAGGACTACATCAAAGAACACTGACCATTGAAACTGAGGGGCACAAATCTCTACAATATCAATGTCTGCTTCATGACCTTATCAACTTTTTTGCTCTGCATATACAGTTTAGGGATAGATGGAACAGTATCATATCTCTGTAAAACTTTCTTAAGGCCATCTTAAGGAAAGATTTTACAAGATTGTTTTTCTTTCCACCAGTGCTTCTGGCATCAAGACTGATATTTAAGTACTTTCTGTGTTTGAAAAGTATATTGTAAATACATGCAATTTCGTGTTTATTTGCACAGATGCTGAAATGCAACTGTTCTCTCCTTTACTATTCTACCCAGTCTATGGCAGGAGGCAGGGGAGGGAGGATGACTGTCGCAGACAGAGTCTTACCTGCCAGACGAGGTAATGGCATCCTGTGAGGTAACACGAATTTAACATAGTAAAAGCCGTTTACAAGCTCCACATGTAGTGGGAAAATACTGGGTTAAATTCATCCAGTCTTACTAGACAGACAGAAATAATCTATCAATATCAATCTTTAATCCCAACTGCAACTTTTGCAACATTTGGTAAGGAGACAATTTCCTAGTCCCTCTGACTGTCCTTTGTCAAGATTAGACAGAACAAAACATCCTCTCTTGGGTTCTGCCAAACTTAACTTGAGATAAAACAGTATGATACCATCACTTTCAGGGAAGAAAAGATGGAAAGGAAGGACAGGAAGAAAAGATGGAAAGGAAGGACAGGAAGAAAAGATGGAAAGGAAGGACAGGAAGAAAAGATGGAAAGGAAGGACAGGAAGAAAAGATGGAAAGGAAGGACAGGAAGAAAAGATGGAAAGGAAGGACAGGAAGAAAAGATGGAAAGGAAGGACAGGAAGAAAAGAAAGAAAAGATAGAAAAGATAGAAAAGATAGAAAAGAAAGAAAAGAAAGAAAAGAAAGAAAAGAAAGAAAAGAAAGAAAAGAAAGAAAAGAAAGAAAAGAAAGAAAAGAAAGAAAAGAAAGAAAAGAAAGAAAAGAAAGAAAAGAAAGAAAAGAAAGAAAAGAAAGAAAACAAACTGCCTGATGCTTGCTTTAATCTCTCTTATTCTACACTGTTACACTCTTACCACCATTTACACCACTAGATTCTTCACATTCTCCTCTTAATGTAGAAGACACCAGTTGTGTCACTCTGCCACAGTAGTTATGTGCCAGATTTCACTCTTAATAATGCTAGACTGTACGGGAATGCACAGGTAGAGTCAAACAGTTGCAAACATCCATGTAACTGCTATCTAGTTAAATAGCCCAGAGTGCGTGCTCCACTAATACCTACATAGCCATGTCTTTTAAACATTTCCCTATATTCTCTAACAAATTGAAGATTTCCAGTAAAGCTCCTCTGGTCTTCTCTTTCATACCAGTCTTTCCAGATACTGTTCAACATTGGCTTTCCTAGGTCTTCAGTTTATCATCTAACTGGTATAGAACTGCATCCAGAATGGACTAAAATATTGTACTGCAGATGATAAAATGCTCAAGAAAACTATAAAAAGGAATTATCACTTTTTCACTCTGCAACTGAACATTTTCACGTGGAGCTCCAAATCCAAAAGGACAGCCACACTATAACGGAAACTCAAACAATGTTTCAGACACTCACATGACAGAAATCCTTTCAGGACTTGAAGGCAACTGTCTCATTTCCCCCCAGAAAATTACTAGCAGACGGATACTACTTTGAAGAAGCAGCAGTAGAAATGATGAAAAAAAAAGAGAAAAAAGTGTTTAAACACAGGGAACTGCTTCATACATACTCGGACGCAAGAGCTCTTCAGAGCAGGTGCTTCTTTACATGCACAGCCTCACAGGTCAATGGAGTTGAAGAGCCTGAGCAATACAAATCTCCGGGCTTTACACAAGTGTCCATTCAACTCCCGTATTTGCTCTGAGAGCTCTTCAGCACTTCATCCTGAAAGCTCATTTATCTGTCAGCCTCCCCATTCCTAGAATTCTTGTGAGACTTCTTTGATAAAAAGCCACACATGCAGCTGCACACTGAGCAATTATCCAGTCCTCAAGGACTCCTAATACATCCCAAGCTTCATAGTTAGATGTGTATTTCTCTCTCCATGATACCTAGAAACGCTACACCTTTGGTACTGATTGCATCTTTTTCGGGGGAAACAAGAAGGCTGGTTTGAGCTAAATGGGTGGTATGATACCCTAAAAACCTCCAAACCACTAAACCCCCCAAAAACTATACTGGTAGGAAATGGAGGTTCCTGGTTTTGACAGGTTAGTAAGACTTACTCCACACAATGGGCCTTCTGACTACTGCGGGAGAAAATGGAGGGATCCTAAAAAAACCACCATACCCTTAAAAAAGGAGAAACAAGCAAAGAAACCTGAATGAATAGCGGTACTGAAACCAGAAAGAGGCAGGGTACTAGGTGCAGTTAGTATCACAACTGCTAGTTTGGGGCTGTAGCTGCCCACCTTGATCAGTTCAAAGGACTGTCTGCAAGATAAAAAAGTGATTAAAAGATAATTAAGCGAAGCATTTGTGGTGGTACTAGAGAAGATCTATCTCTAGACGCCTTTGAAGCACAGTCAGTGAATGCTATGTAACTCAATTATTCTTAAGCGTAAGAAATTTAATAGCATCAAGTCACAACTAAGTAATAACAGTTTTGAGGAAACAAGTACAACAAAAATATACATCTAAAATTCAAGAGAAAATGAGAAAGAATGCAAAAATCCCAGAGTAATTACAAACAAAAGCAAACCCTGATAAAGAACTATCCTTTTCCTACGGGTGAAGAAATGAGAGCGAGTCCCAGGAGAAAAGCTCTCGGGGAAGGGAAGAGGGGGGTAACCAAGGCCACTCATCAGGTTAGGTGCCTAGCTGGAAAGGGAATGCAATTCTATAAGCTCCCGCTTCCTATTTCTAAACAGCAGAATTCATTATATAAATAACTTTGTTATATAATATGTAAAAAAGTCATGGGAAGGAAGTTTAACAATCCTATACTTGTGCTGTGCATGTGGATTTCTGTTTGGGTTTCTGTTTTTGTTTTTAAATTTCTTACAGCAGGAAAACCTGGTTACCTTTAAAAAAGCACCAGCAGACCTTTACGTCATGTATCAATATGTATTCTTGGGGTCCCATGTTGCAGAAATAAGTTTCAAAACCCTTATCAAACTTTTTGTTGTTGTTGTTATGCGCCATTAACTGTAAAACCAAGTGTCTTAGTTACTCAATTCCATTTGTGCAAAGTTTAAAGAGACTATCACCAGCACCAAAATTGAGGTAAAAAATGTCAGAGCTTTGAAGGGTAAAAGCCCAAGCTATTTTAGGGTAAAATGTAAGGGAAGGTGTTTAAGTATTAGATACTCCCTTCTCAAAAGGATAAAGCGTTTATTCCTAACAATTTTAATGTTTGCTTGGTAATGACAAATTACAATTTAATCATCGGAGACAGACCTCTGGAATTGACCTGTGAATTTACAGACAATTCCACCAATCCTTGGACAGTCATCCTTTGAAAAGTCTGTTCGAACACTGGTTCAATGCATATAAACTCCTCAGGGAGACAGAAGACAGCAGGGAGATGTCAAGACTGTTTTAGTTTGGGAAGGGCAGAGTAGAGACAAATCATTGAAGAAACATGGACTAATTTTACATGGTGCTTTCCATTGGAAAATAACCCATAAAATCTCCTTTGCTTGCCCATAAATCATTAACAGAGCGGAGCATGTAAACGGCTACATTAACTACCCAATCCAGAACAATGAGGAGGGCAGTAAAACAAGTCTCTTGCGGGTGGACTGATCCCAACACTGTCCCCATTAAGCCTCATCAGTGAACCCTCTTGGCTGGATTATTGGATTGATTTTCTTTAGCTCATAAAGGAATCTGCTGGGCATAGCCAGGAAATGAGAGGTGGGCAGTGCCACTGAAGGGCCCGTGTGATCTGATTTGTTTCTGTAACTATAGTCTTACACTGTTTTGTCTGGGGAGCTGACGCAAGAAGCACTATTCAGTTATCTTCACTCTACCTCCTAGATAGGAGGAAACAGGGAGTTTGTAGCAAAAACCTAGTAAGCAGCTTCCCAACACTATCTGGCCTCTCAACTAGCTTTGAAGGAGAGTCACAATTTCCAGTTCACACAAAGACTTCCATGGCAATGAAAAGCAGCAAGTTTCACACAGATTTCCCTTAACATTGCTTTTTCCCTTTGTTTTACTGTATTGTGCAAGACGGTCCATGCGTATTTAGTTTAAATAGATTTTTGATATCAAATCCACTGTGGTAGCATTAGAGCTAAGATGAGAATTTTGATAATAACCACAGTTAATGTGGTAGCATTAGAGCTAAGATGAGAATTTTGATAATAACCACAGTGAACAATAACTACAGCAAAGACTCTCTAGAAGGTTTACCCCAAATTATTGTGCTTTTCACTGGCCAAGTGTAAAAGCTGTAAACTCTTCAGAGTGGCTGAAAAAACTGAATACTTATAACATTCAGTAGCAATTAGCAAGTATTTTCATTTAATTGTTCTAGAGTTAAAAGGGTATCACACAGGAAGCTTAGAAATGTACTGGGAAAAAAGCAAATTAGAGGCAGTGAACAGATGAGAGTTTGTCCAGCCTGAAAGACCCTTGGCACACGAAGCCACACTTCCCTTTAAATGAAGTCTAGCAGAATGCTAAGTACCTAGAATACGCAACTCTGCAAAGCACTCCCCAACTGCGTGTCCGCATTTCATCTAAACAGGCAAGAAAAACTAAACAAATCTTTAAACTGTTGGTGGTCCTAGAGGCAGAAAAATTCTAAAGCCTACATCAGCTCTAATTCAGAGAAAGTAAAACTTTATTAGAGACTTCTACGGCCTCTAGAAACTAAAAAACCCCCATCTTTTACAGGAATAGGAAGAATCCCAATGAGATTAGCCACTCCTGCATAGCGGATAGGAGACCAATTTTCTTCTAGCCACTCCTCAACTTACTTGCAAGTGTCTCAGATGCCAAAGCAACTCCCCTCAGTTCACCGCTGAGGCTAAGACACTGGAGATACTATTCACAAACAGTATAACAGTCTTTAATGCTGGAATAACCAAGCTAATAGGCATTATTGTCTCTTAACTTCCTCCTGTTCATGGAAACGCAATAATATAATAGAATGTAGTATTGTCAAAATTACTGTAGAACTGCTTAGGGACCCCAAAGAAGTTAACTTCTATATGTGTACCACAACTGAAAGGAGGTAAGATTATTAACTGATTTTATTTAAATTGCAAAACATAAGCAGCAGTAAAATTTTTTAAGAAATTACACATTGTCTTCATGTTTAACAGTTATTTTATTTTGACTCTTCTGCAAATAATGATTTATACTCACAGATTTCAGGTACTTGCAATGTTTTTTGAGCGTAACATGAGAACTTAATTGGTATTTTGTGCAAATAAAGATTATTTTTGAAGTTTGAGTGCAGTTATAATAATTATTGTTGATAATCCCTGCATCAGTAACACTGATGAAATAATTTTTAAAAAATGAAGTACCTGTATTGGCAGTAAGTTTCCCATCAGTCATATGCCAATAGCAAGTTAGCCTTCAGAACATTCTCAACAGACAAAAGATGGTCAACAGTTAAAGCCAAAATAAGAAGAAACACTGGATCAACTCATGTTCTCTTTTAAGGTTGTTTATGTATTTCTACTTCTTACATATAAAACTTTCTTCTCATGGTAGTAAAACTGGAAAAAAAAAAAGAAATCCTGGATTGAGGAATGCACAAATGAGTTCAGAAGTATATACCATTCTGTGAAATAAGACATGTAAGAGGTGAGGTCAACATACTCTGGTAAGCAGCAGTTTGCAGAAGTATAGGTAAGGTTCTGCCCTTCCTTACTACGCAGCTGTCAGCAGGAGCATCCTCCAAGGCTGACTAGCAAGTGCTGTAGGCAGCTTATAGCTGGTTGAAAGCATATTGAGGTACTGTGCCAATAAAATCAAAGCCGTCTCTGTACCTGCCTAAAAATGGTCTCTTGAATTCAATATTTCTGAAGTAAAGTTCAGAGACTACATCACTGCTGTCTGCAGACAAAACCCACCTACATTCCCAAAACCAAAGAAATCAGTTTCTTCTCTTCTGTAGGAGGACAGCACGACTGCTGTGTCTGTCTTCCACTCTACTTGCATCTGCAACAAGCTACAACTCATTCTTTATCCACATATAAAGATGCTTAGTCCAACTGAAGCCTGCAGGTTACGGTATCCTTTCAAGCTGTAGTCTTCAATAAACTTACTAGAAAAGCTAGAAAACAAGCATATTTCGGAAAAAAACACCACCTTTCAAAAAGTCTTTATTTCATCATTCTTTATATGTTTTACTTCTTAGGAGACAGGTTCTTCAATATTAAAAATCTGCCAACCGCTAGAAACCTGCTAAGATCTGCACAATTACACCAGGGACTTTAGGAGTCCACTGTAGCAACGGAGAGCATCTGTCAGTTTGAGCTGCACTTTCCCTGCAGTTTATTCCTTTTATTAAAACAAGAAGCTCCTTGCATAGGTATGACAAGAAGATCCCATAAATGGCAAGCATTACAATACCCTATTGCAACTATCTGTCCAAGGACCGAGGTTAAACGACCACGTATGGAAAACTAATCCACGGCAAGACGTAAACTTCCTTTATGAAACAGGTTCTTCACTAAGACATCAGCAGACACTTCTAAAAAGCGTTCAGAAGCACACGGAATGGGGAAGCTTATAATCCAGTAGGTGTTGGTTTTCTAGCCTAGTGCTTCTGATTGTCTGGCTTCAGCTAAAGTTCTGAGTGTCACTTAATCTCACACATAACATAGGATTATCTGTGACGCACCTGATGATCAACTGTGACATACCTGATACTGTGAAGCAGTAACGTTATATGAATTTTCTTCTCAAAGTTACTCTGATGTAGTGCTATCACTGCTTCTACTTTGACAGCTCACACTGAAGTTTGACCTGGTCAATACATATATTTGAAATAGTTTTTCCCAAGGATAACTTTTCAAATGTTGATTCACAGAAGTGATGTGCCTGATGTTGAATGTTTGTTTAGAACTTTTAAACGTTGTTTTGATCGAAGTAGGGTTCACTGAAATACACCAGAGAACAGCAGTGTGCAATTCCTATCAACAAACTAGTATGAATGACTTTCAAAGAAAACTAGTCAGAATTTCTTGCCATTGACTTCACCTTTCATCAAAAAAAGTTAAGCAATTGGAAAGAGGGGAATTGTAGGCAAATTTCACAGATGTTCACCACTCCATGACTCTACTTACAAAAAGCAGCCATAGAGTCATGTCGCTGCTTAACTCCTGTCTTATCACCTCGCACATGCTAAATTCTGAGGTGGGATCATATGTCTCCGCATTGACCGTTTCCTGCAGCAGGGTCTGTGAGCAGAACCCACGCGTCATACGCAAAATAATACATCTCTGCCAGCACTGTTTGCAGAGGGAATTGCTGGAAAGGGAGGCAGGCAGGCTCCAAACACAAGGGATCTACGTGGGATAGTATCAGTGGTTGTTATGATCAGTCCAGCACCAGGATATTTAAAGCATTTGTAACCAAGCTTAGGAGTGACTGAACAAATCACTGTCCTGGACAAGCTTTTGGGCATTGCAGGGAAATATTTTGTACTATTACTTCTCTAGTATTACACAGTAACGTTATCTGCGTGTAAAGACATTCTGTTACTCAATATGTGTATAAAAGATAGATGGATTACCCCTATTACAAAATACAGACACTAACACCTACTCTGTGACCAAAGCCGTCTTCTTTGTTCGTGTTTCTGATGTGCAAACCATGAAAAGAGCACTTCCCGAACAACCCAAAGGAAAACATTTCATCTGCCTCTCCATGCATAACACCACCAGACTCAGGATCACAACCCTGTTTGTTGGAAGCTCCTCGATCCCTTTAGACAGCGTGTTCTCCATAAAAGTAAGCAAAGTGTGGATGTGTATGCGTATATATACACAGACACAAATCTATTTTTTGTATTCTTACTGCAAGTTCAACAGACATCTTGGTAGTGCCAAAAGCATCTAGTAGCAGCATTGACACCAGCTTCTGAGAAGACTGCATGTTCTGAAACTGTTTCTCATTATCTGATTATGATACTTTCACAGTGGGTTCACAAACAGTTCAAAGACAAGAGACTGTACTTCTCCAGTCCCTCTGGGGGTTGCACCTTACATCTATGTGGAGACTTCATATGGATGAGTACCTTCTGCAAACACCCAAAGCAGGACACTGATAAAATAAAACTTCAACAGATTAGCCAGGAGAATTTCTTAGAGTAAAATTTTGAAGTTGTTTAAACACCCACAGTAGTTTCCACCAATATATTATCTCACCACTGACTAATCAGATTCTTTGCACTTCTGCTACTCAAACAGAATACTTCCTTGCTGAGATATTCATCCATATTTATTTTAAAGATCGTTTTGTAAGCAACATCATTTGATGCAACATTTTTGAAACTTCCAAGAGCTTTACATAATTTTACACTATCTCCTTATGCTTTCAGAAGGATTTGTAACATTTTCTAGAAACTGCTGCTGCCTCAGGAATACGCATTGGATTCTGTGAGTGAAGTACCAAGATGATGTCAACATATGGTGAACTTACTCTTTTATTGTCTCAGTTGCCAACAGAGATCTAGAAAAATAAACATGATGCACACTCACTGGGCAAGGTGCCATATATAATGTCAGGCTCATGTGCACAGAGGGGTAGGTGTGTATTTCTACATACACATTCCTGTACGCTTAGCCTGGATGCAGATTTTCATTTAGCTGAGTTATGTACACGTTCACTTGCCAGTTATGAAAAGTACTATGGAAAGCTAGCAGAGATTTCATCTTGCTTTTTTCCCTCCCCAACCTCAGCAGTGAAATTGCACTGTGGTTGCACAAAGTATTTCTCAACAACCAGCCACAGACAGTGCACTTCACAGGAATAGAGAAAATAAGAATATCACCAATCTAATATAATGATGTGGCACACACAAAAGCACTGTTGAGAGACTTCAGCTTTATTACTGTCAATATCAAGTGATTTCAATAGCTGCAAGTGAAAATTGTTTCCTAATTCACCAGCTGTGCCACTACTCCCTCCTTCACTCTCATGCTATGAAGATGCATTTCATTACGTCAGACAGTAGCTCTCAGTATTCTGTTACTTTCTGCTCTCAATCTCCAACTATTTTCTTCAGAATTATTTTGCAAAAGTTCTGGTCTAAGTATTTACGACAGCTTTCTAAATCCCCAGACTACTCAAATGTGGCGAAACAAACACTGGCACAGGTTTCCCATAGAGGTGGTAGATGCCCCATCCCTGGAAACATTCCAGGTCAGGTTGGACAGGGCTCTGGTCAACCCAATCTAATTGAAGATGTCCCTGCTCGCTGCAGGAGGGCTTGGACTAGATGACCTTTAATGGTCCCTTCCAAGCCAAACCATTCTATGATTCTTTGATTCTATGGTTATTCCTTGCAATTTCCTAAGCATTCCACAGAGCATAGGCAAATCCAATCAAAGACTGAAATATTGTCTACAATGGGACAAACACCACTGCTTACAGATAAGATTATAGTTGTCAAAATTGTGAAGGATCACATTGGGTGATGTCCTTAATACCAGGATGGGTTTCATTGCTTTGAGCAAGACATAACCTTTACTATGGTTCAAATAAAGTAAAATACTGCAACAACAACAACAAAAAATCCACCAAACCAAAAGCACCCAAACTAATGCATAAAAATAGAATTTTGATAGGTGATGAAAAAAGTAAACAGATGCTTCACCTGAGCCAAGCTATCCAGTGCAAGTAGAAAACACATCACAGCACAACATGCGCCATCACAAACACAAAGCCATTTCTTTTGCCCCTCTTTACAAATCTACAAGCTGTTCACATTTTCATATAGACTACAAAACATTTTTCCTATATGCCAACATCACTTAATGCATCTACTGCAAAAGGAGTATCATTAGCTAGTTCACCATTTTAAAAGCCTGCATATCCCTCCTTTTCAGAGTTTAAGTTCCTTTGTCCAGAAATTACACTCACTTTTCTTTATTTAGTTCCACCTAAGCATTTTTTTTTATTAACCAATGCAGACAGCACAAAAAAAGGCATAAATTCCTGACAAGTGGGGACATTAACAAAAAAAATTAAATAGCTCAAACCCTTTATTATTACATGTTTGTCTTAGAAGCAACTCAATTATTGCATCCTACAGTCATTTTGAAGCTGTTCCCATTATGTTTCATATTTGAAATCTTCTTTGAATGGGCATGAAATCTATATATACAGGTAATTACGTCTTTTCTCTTCAGCCTTCCAAAGCAAATATTTATTGTTATAGGCTATCAATTCGTCCTTGTACAAAAATGAGACTTGAGGAGTCTAGGACAGGACTTACAGTCCATCCCTTTTGTCTGCTTTTCCACAACCCTCATACACAGTCTTTTACAGTCTATTCAGATTCAGGAAAACCTGGACAATTGCTGATTTCCATGAACAATCTCAGTTTACTGTTATGCCAGCGCACAACAGAGCTAGTTGCCTCTGCTTTTACCCTCAAAGCACTTTCCTATTTGTACACCTACAAAGCAAATTAAGTAAGCAAGACCCTGGAACACACATCTCGGGCACGGGAGGAAAGAGACAGAGAACAGTCCAAGCCACATCAATATTAAAATAAGATCAATCTTCATGAGTAAAATGCCAGTCAGACTGTTCTTTCAGGCATGACCAAAACCTGAACAGCGAGTTTAAAAAGGTCTAAAACTCAAGATGCGTAGTTCAGGATTGGAAATCATTAGCTCTATGTTTCATACCTAAACTCCTATTCCTTCCCCCTCCCACTGTTCAACCATTTTTACCATACACATAAAAAGCATCAGAGACACAATGTACAGCCAATTTAACGCATTTTTTACAAATTTATGTGTATTAGTGGCTTACTGCTCTGGGCTGTTCTTTTGTTTTCATCACCATACTTTATTGGCACCCAAGCTCGAAACGTAAGCTGCAATTCTGAAATATCTTCCCATCAGCAGAAGTCTTTCTTTCTCAAGGACCCACTTAATTTCAGTTGTCACAAGGTGCACAGTGGGGAGGAAGCAGATGGCCCTGGGATGTTTGCACACCTTTAACTTCTAAAAATTTCCACAGTTTTTCCTTTCCAGATTCCCAAAACGGTTTAGCAAGGAACTCTGCACTAAACAAACCTTAAATAAAGATTTATTAAGTATATTAACACAATAATAAAGTTAACTACCTTAAAACTACACAAGAGTAAATTTAAATAAGATAGAAACAGCTTCTTAAAACTAAATATAACTTTAACGAGAAAATATTAATTGAAAATGTTATGAAATGACAAAAAATGGAATCTAAAAGCCAGATTAAACAATTGTTCCTGTGAAGCAGCACAGTAAAAAAAGTTGGCAGCAGTTTCAGCATAAGACTGGTCCCTACCAGCCACAACCCCTCAGATTTAGAGAGGGAATGCAGAAGGGGAAGTGACAGCACTGGGGAGGAGCCCTAGTTTATCTACTAGCACCTGGTTTTGTGTTAGAACCTTTTCACAGGAACATTTAGGTTAGAAGGTACCTCTTGAGATCATCTAGTCCAAAGGCTATGCTTGACCCAGTTACCTAAAGCAGGTTGCCCAGGAGAATGTCCAGGCAGGTTTTTGATATCTCCAAAGGCAGAGACTGCACAACCTCTCTGGGCAACCTGTTTCCATTTCCAGGTCTGGACACCCTCACAGTTTAAAACAAAAAACGAAAAACCAAAACTGAAAAAAAAAACCAACTTGTTTTTCATCCGGTGTTCCCACGGAAGTTTTCTATTGTTTTAATCACTGGGCACTGCTGAGAAAAGCCCATCTCTGAATTCTTTACTCCCTCCTGGATCTACCTCTTGTGCTTTCTTCCTTCCCTCCACTACTTCCTCAAATCATACCTGAGATCAAGCAGGAGGTCCTCGCTAATACGTGTAAGTGTCCTGCTGCTTTTGCTCAATCTCCTATTTGTTGAGACAGACCTTTCCGGAGCTTAGAGGAGGTGATCTTTGAATTCCACCAGCTCTCCTACAGTGCTCTTCTTTCCAGGGCTGTATCCCATGGGATTCTTCCAGGAAAATTTCTGAAGTGGCTGAAGTCTGCTCTCCTCAAGTTAAGGGTTGTGGTCCTGCTTTTTACTTTGCTTCCTCCCGCTTAGGATCCTGAACTGCATCATTATCACGATCAGTGCAGTCAAGTCTGCCTCCACCTTTCACATCCTTGTTCTGCCTTGTTTCTAAGTATCAGGCCCAGCAGAACACCTTCCTTCTTGGCTCATTGATCATCTGCATCAGGGTCATCAACACACTCAAAAAATCTTCTTGAGCCATACTGTATCATCCTTTCAAAAGATACAGGGTTTAAAGTTCCCCTAGAGCCAGGGCCTGTGAGTGCAAGACTTCTTCCAGTTGTTTGAAGGCAGCCTCATCTGTATCTTCCTGATCAGGAAGCTGGTAGCAGATCCCCACTACGATGCCTATGTTGGTCTACCCACTAATCTTCACCCAGAAAGTCTTGACTGAGTTCTGACTGGTCCCAAGGCAGAGTCCTATTCATAACAGCTGCTCTCTCACATCAAGGGCAAGCCTCTCTCCTTGCCTTCTCAGCCTGTCCTTCCTAAAAAGACTGTATTTCTCAGTTATACCACTCCATCACGTGAGCCATCCCACCCTGCCTCCATGATCAGTGAGGTCATAGCCCTTAACTGCACACAAACTCCTCTTGGTCTCAAGCAAATGCGCTGCATAACTGAAGATCTCCCCATCCCAAGAAGTTGCAAGACCCTGCCCCATCCACCATCAAGGGAAGCAAGCATGCTAATAATCAATTACTTTGGCATAATTACACAGAAATATTCCATTTCACCAGCTATTAGCTCAGTCAGAAACACACCAATAAAAAAAAGTAGCAGAGTATGTTACTGATGGTTGGTAGTATCTATAAATATAGGAACAAGTTCAGAAGGGGAAAGGGAGGCAATAAGACAAAATTATGAAATGAAGAAGGATGAGACCTAAAACTCAGCAAAAAAAAAAAAAAAGTGATAACATAAAATATACCCCACAGTCAGACATGAGTATGTGTGAGGGGAAAATAGTTAAAATATTTGGTTTATGCAGCAGATGTGACAAGATGTTAAGACAGTTCAGGGACATGTTCTTCTTCCATCTAACACAAAAATAAGATATGTACAGGTTCGGACAGGTGTTTGTACATGCCGCCTGTTAAAGAGAGTCAGGAAAACATGCCGTGCAAGAGGAGTTTCTGTTGCCCTTTGCAACAGCAGACACCGGGCTTTTTCCTCCAAAAACCACTGAAGACAATGGATCAAAGGACAATTGTAAACTTGTATGGGATAGGTGGATTCTTCTCTCATAGCAGATGGTGAATGGGATATAAATACTTTCTACATACAATTTTAATTAGAATTTTTTGAAAAGAGAGGAAAGTTGTATTTGATGGACGCAGTCTACAGAATTATTTAACTGTACCCTGCTACTGCTCAATCTCTGATGTCACTTCCACAAAGACTGTCTAGGAAATGGCTGTTGCGCTGCATGATGGGCTGTACATCAGAAGATTTTGTCAAAATAGAAAGTTTAGCTTTGCTTATCAAAATTTTTCCTCTCTCACTTTCAAGAAAATGTTTAGACTGCAGCCTGTGCTGCAATCATCACGTCATGGTCATGACCAACATCACAAGTACTGGTAACAACCTGGCATCAGCAGAAGGCTGTTCAGTACAGACCAAGCCCACACAGGTGCCTGCCTTTCTTCTCAGGACCATTCTGGACCACCTATGCTAAGTTCCTGCTGCTGTAGAAATATCCCAGCATGCCTGTCCGTGTGGGTATGCCAGCAATACCCAAGCTAACCTGAAATGGGCTAGTCTAAAGCTAGCTCGGGAACCACAGGAAACACACCTCCACGTGGGCTGGGAGGGTCTTTGCCCCTCAGCAGTTACCGAGCTTTGCTACCCCTGCTATTTCCATAGCAGCCGCTGCAAAGGGAGCCTTACAAACCCGCGACTACTACCGAACTGCAAGGCTTTTTCTGTGCAGTCCGTGTGCTTCCCCAGGTGATCTTCAAGGGTATGAGGTGGAGAAAGGCATCCTGGTGCAGCAGAGGTTCCTGCGGCTTTCCTCCGGCTGCTAGGCCAGAGTCTGAAGGCTCAGCACTGTGGTACTCCAGCTTCCTCCCTGGAAAAGGAGCAACATCCTCTTACTTCGTTTCTGTAAGCCAGTCTGGAGCTCTGTGTTCCTGCTAAGAGGCACACTGAAGTCAGCCCGTCACTCTCGGATAAAAAGCTTCCCCTTCGTGTGAGCAGCAGTCAGCACAGACCTCGCATTTCTGCGCTGCAAGTACAGGTTTCAGTTAATGAGCTAGAAGATACGCTCTCTTAATTATGAATAATGTACAGCCAAGGTTCTCACAGCTGAGCTGCCCGAGACCAGCATACATACAAAGGAGACAGACCTCTCCAGTATTTGTCCACTGTGGTGCTTGCAGTAGTAAAGCCCGACTCACTGCCAGGAAAGAGCAACTTCAGTTTCCGTGGAAGATCACTACAGCAGCAGTACGATGGTGGGGTAAACTAGAGGGAAACATTCCAATTATCTTTGGACTTCCAAGTAATCATCAGTATTCATGTTTCTACAGATGGTATACACATGCACATGGAGTTTAATTAGGACTTAATATAGAAAAAAATATTTTTATCTCTTAAGAAAAATGTTATTTTAAGTTCAAGCAATCTGTAAGGGAAAATTGTAATGACAGGATTAATGCCTTCACAGAATCGGTTCGCTTTTTTTTTCCACTTTTCATTTTCCTCCTGTGAGGTGTCACCGCACTTCCCATTAGATGTATTTAAAAAAAAGAAACCAAAAACAACTGATCCCCAGCGAAGCAGAGAAAGCCGTACCTCAGGCTCGCTCCTCGCCCAAGAGGCACACACGGGAACTATGTCACTAGATGGAGCTCAAAACCCACCGAAACCCCAAAACATCACAGCATTATCAGAAAGCAGGAGTTGGAGAAACAGTGTAAATCAAGCAAATTTCTATTCAGACAAGCTATTGGGGTTGTTTGCTTTCTTGTTTCATTTTTTAAAATGGTTCCATATGTTCTTAACGATAAATCACATCAGATTGATAGGACACTGCGAGAGGAAACAGAGGCACAAATGTAAGCCTCCTTTTCTCTGTTCATTCTGGTTTGCGCGTATAATCCCCACAGCTGACTGATCCCCATGCAAAGGAATTTATCCCTTAATTGCTTGTTTCTGGAGTTAATCTTTTCCACTGAGGTAAATCCAAATTATAATTCATACTTTATGAGATGAGAAAGCTGAAATCTAGAAAGCTCAGGGCTAAAGATCAAATTCGAACACATTTTTTGAGATCGGTTCTGTAGTTGCAGTATATAAATACATTCCAAGCTTGAGCTGAAATTATGAAATGTTCAGGGTTCTACAAATATTAAACTTCCTTAGGCAAGATCTCCAAACAAATTTACAAACTTCCATCGATTCCACTACCAACCTGTGGCAGCTGCACCGCCCCCACCCCGACCCCACGCACCGAGCTTGCACAAAAGGACAAGCCTTGCCCCGCTGGGAGTCTGGGTTTCGTTAAGCTGCCTCCTGCCTGGGTTTTCCTGTAATGACCACAGTCAACACCCGACCAGGGTATAAATGGAGCCCCGCTGGAGTACTTTTGAGGCAGTTCTCCTCAGAGCAGCAGGATTGTGCAGTTGGAGACTCTCCCCTCGAGCCTGGGACGCCAGCTGAGCATACGTGCCTAGGATTGAGTGATTCTTACCCCGGCGTTGGTAAGCAATTTCCTTTTGGTATCATTGAGAGGTTCTCCCTTTTATAAGTGAACCTGCGGGCATGTTTTAGGTATCTATTCCAAGGAAGGATAGACCCAAGTTCTGTATAAATTTGTTGTGCAGTAATAATTCCCAACTGGCATCCGAACCTGTACAGTCAGAGTGCCAGGCAAATTTGTCTGTAATAAATCCAGGTTTTTCGGATAGCTGCTGCTGCCTGTTTTGTGGGTGCCTCCGTGACACAACCAAATGTCTGTAACCTTTGAGGATTCACACCTAAATGATCTGCCCAAGTTTCATAGCTTTGCTAGTCTTGGGAAAACATCTAAGTTTCCAACCCTTTGCCTAGATCATATAAAGATGTTTTCTTAATATTAACAATGGGAAATGGCCCCAGAAATAATTCCTGTGTACTCTTGAGTTAAAAGACCAGGATGCAGTATAGTAAGACTTGTGGACTCATCTTCCCTCAGTATGTTTTTTATCAATGGGTGGGTGGAGAAAAATACACAGCTTAAAAAAAGGCTTTGGTGCTATTCTGGACTGCAAGTAAACAGAAATGCTGAGGGTAGAGAGGTTTCTAAAATAAGACAATGCTGCTTAACAAGTTGATGATATCAGAAAAGCTTGCAGACAACAGCATTTTTTGGTTAATGGATAGCTTTCAAAATACATGGCCTCACTGGCAGTTTATACATACAAAGCGTCTTACAGCTAATTTAAAGAGCAGTGGGAAGGACACACAGTACAAGACAGCAGTGATATCTGTACTCCCCTCACATTCTTTCACAGGAAAACATTCCCCAAATGTTATACATCGCAAAATGTATAACCAACCGTGCTTGAGACATCGGTGACCCTTTTCAAAATCTGACAATCAGCTCTGGGATGATACTTCAGATAGAACTGGCTTGAAGCAGATAGGAGTAGAAAGGTGAACAAAACCCCCAAAATCATGGCTCTTCACCTCATCAGTCTCATATCTCCCACATGTATGTTCTATTCCATGAAAAAAATACTATAACCTAATCCTAGATGCACTTTTATGCAGATGAATTTTCTGTTAGAGTGCAGCTCTTTGCTTTGATGCTATCTTGTGGTAATGAGTTTCACTGCTTAGTTATGAAACACACCAGAAGTATTTTATTTTATCAGTTACTGTTGAATCTGTCGCCTTTCAGTTTTAGTTCCATGTTTTGGGTTCTTCTATTACTTCAAGAGAAAATAAGCACCCCATGCATCTTCTTCGCACTATTCATTGCTCTGAGTAGCTCTGTCATTGTGTCTGCCACTCACACCCTATCTAACTGATATAATCTCCGTCTCTCCTAGGAGTATGACTTTGTTGCCAACCTTTTGTCATCACTTGTTTCTGAAAGAAAAGCAAGAAAAGATTATACTATCAGGAGGAATTTCCCTACTGCGGTGAAGTTTTACTTAAACAGTAAATATATTAATAAGCATAGAATATTAAAGGTGAAAAATATGAAGACCAGTTGCATCAAATGGAAGAAAATGCCTCACTGGAAAGTATATGAACAGTGAACAACAAACTACAATCAAACATTCAGCACGGTGAGAATTTATATCATATATATATATATATATATATATATAATCTCCTCAGGTTTTCATGTGTATTTAATAAACAATTTGGTATTAACATTCTTAGTCTCCTACGCAATGAAGTAATATTGCAATAGCCCTTCATCCTGAATCAACAACAGGGACAATATCGTGAACTTGCAGTTAACAAACAAGATCTAATCCACTTAATCCAGTATCCTGTTTTTGACCGTGGCTGTTGCCAGAGGCAATGGCACGCTGTAGGATGAGCAAGAGTGTCACACTGCTCTCTACATCAGGTCCCTTTCCAACCTTTTTGTTGTTAGAGGCTGACTGTGAAATAAGGCATGAAATATTCCCCTCAAACCCCCAAGATAACCAGTGGAATAGAATCTAGTCCTCTATACAGAAGATTGATGCTTTCAAACCTCAACAAATTCTCAACATGAATGATTACAGCAGCTTAATCATTGTTTGAAAAGTATTTTCTTTTATTAATTTTGCATTTTCTATCCTTCAGTTTTTACCAGGATTTTGTGAGGGTTTTTACTGATTTCGTAACCTACATTTTACAAAATGACTAAATTTCGTAATCATTCATTATTTTAAATATTTTAGTCCTTACTTTCTGCTGAAAAATAGTTACAGTTTTAAAATTTGAAAAGCTTTTTCACATCCTGTGTTCATACAGTTCCACAATATGAAATGCCTTGCTTTAGCTAGAAACATGCTCTTGGATTTTCAGAAACTTAGTATTTGTAGAAACAAATAAGTTCACATAAACCACAGGTACCAAGCAGCTCTAAAATTAGGGAGAATCCTCTCCTCACCAAGAAAGAATCCCAAGCAGCTGGAAATTTGTTCTTCTGCAACTAACTAAAGAAACTAGCCTAAAAAAAAAAAAAAGGGCTTGGGGGGGGGGAATTTTTTTTTTTTAAAAGCTTTGCCTCTCCAAGACCCTGGGAATTTTAGCTGTGCGTATTTATACCTAATAACCAGCTGGAGACTTGAAGTGGATTTCATCCCTGTCTTTTCTCATCCCATGTTTAAACAAAAAAAAAAGGCTTGGGGGTGTGGAATATTATTTTTTTAAAAGCCTTGCCTCTCCCAGACCCTGTGAATTTTAACATCAAAGCCTGAATTGCTGTGCGTATTTATACCTAATAACCAGCTGGAGACTTGAAGTGGATTTCATCCCTGTCTTTTCTCATCCCATGTTTAAACTGAAATTTTTAAAGCTTTTTCAAAGAACAATTTTGATTACTATGGCCTCCAATGGATTTTATTCCCTTCTATTTCCTTATACTCGAGGGGAATAAAGGGCTGAGAAAAAAAGCGGCCTTTCTAGTCCTTTATGTTTCAACTCAAAAAAAACACTATTAAAACACCCTGGGGTACTGCGAAATGGAGGGAAAAATAAATAAAAATTGAAGAGAGGCAGTAAAAAAACCCTACAGTCCCGCTGGCAACTATCCAGCATTAACACATTCAGGAAATAGCAAATTTAAATAAAGTCATATTTGAATATTATGCTTTTTAGCTTACTGTTCAGTTTCTCTTCTCCAATAGCTTTTTGCCTCATTTTACACCAGAGGTATAAGAGGAGAAAAATGCATTCTGTAAATCACAAGATGATTTCTAGACTAAGCCCTCAGCCTGCAGCTGAGGTTGCACTTGACAGCTAGTCACTGCTAGGCATCAAGATCTCTAGTAGGAGAGATTGCAGGGAGGAATTCCTGACCAGCTCGTCCTGTAGCATGTCACTCCTCTTCCAAAAAAGGATGCGTTTAGATGAGAAAGTCCCTATGAACTCATTTACTGGAATCCTAAGACGCAAGTCTAGGTAAAAGCTTTATTTCCATCTTCAAGACAACTATATTCACCCTGAACAGATATCACCAGTCATCTAAATGACTTCGAAAGCACTTTTACTTCAAGGAGTAAATAAACAAATCCTTTGTTTGTGTTGATTTAAACAAATCAGCAGCAGCTAGCCCTACTACATATTTATTTCCCCTCTGCCCTGGTCTTGCTATTTTACATAGCACAAGATACCGCTGTCTAAGCACACGGGTCTCACACCACTTAAAACACATTAGTGTTATCCAAGACATCTGCACAGGACTGGCAAATCTGACAAAGAACGGGAGGGAAAGCCACATTTTCTGGAGTGCCAACTAAAGGTCAGCAGGCAACCAAACGATATTTAAAATGACACTGCACAGTGCTCTGCAGTCAGTTGAATCCCATCCCTGTTGAGCTTTCCCAACTCAGCAGTCTGTGACAGCCTGCAGTCCCCCTCTGCTCTAGCTGGCAGCGCTCCTCCCAGCAGGGCATAGGCAAGAAAAACTGCTGCTACCTAAGCGAGGTGACTGGTTTGGGAAAGAAGGAAGGAGGACTGTTGATTTTGAGAAACAAAACAGGGTCCTCTTGTCCATACTTCCTTGTCGGAAGGAAGTACCCCAGCAACAGGTTTCTACCATGTGCAGTAGCTGGGGCCCTGGAGGATTTCTTGTCCATACTTCCTTGCCGGAAGGAAGTACCCCAGCAACAGGTTTGTACCATGTGCAGTAGCTGGGGCCCTGGAGGATTGGTCTAGGGCTGAAAGACTCATTTCTCATCCAGACTCCTACTCCAGATTCTGGCGATGTCATTTAACTTGGTAGATGGTAGTACTATGGGTTTTAGTATTGGTAGTATAAAACGCTAGAAAACATGTGGCTCCACGGCCGAATGGAAAGCAGTCAGCTACAGCATCACCAGCAGTGTTCACCAGTAGCCCTACAGCTTACAACAAATGCAAATTTTGAAGCACCTCAGCCAAGCTCACAGACTATCCAGTATGACAAGATGACAACTCCAATAGGAAGATCTATAGACAGTTTAATGGGTAAAAATACACAGGTTCCCACTCTGAATGACTGGCTTGGAAGGAATCACAGTGAATTTCAATATCGCCACACCCACACTGTCAGAATAAGGTGAGAAAGACTTAGAAAACCACTGGCCAGATTAGTCCTTCTGGTCCAATTCACAGCTTTGCCATCATGGTGGAATACACAATTATTCTGCAGAAATTCTTATAATCGTTTTGGAAGAGTGGATGGATTTTTTTGTTTCCTTTTTTTAAATGTAAATCACTTATGCTGGACAAAATACAAATTAAAGTCTAAAGACAGCAGCAGTCTGAAAACCAAGCACAAATCTATTGCATTTCAGTTCTTCCTCTTTTGTCTTACTATCCTCATCTCTTTTCTCAAGTCCAGTCTGAAGAGGAGAGTTCACTGCTCCATGACAAGTACCTGATGCATTAAATCGTCCTGCCTGCAACACGGATTCTCCACTCCATCCAGTTCTCCAAGCACATTTTGTTCACAGCCTACCAAAGAGTTCATCTTGAGTCCAGAGATCACTGCATGCATGGGTTACACCCAAAGCTACTTAAGAGATAACAGGACTGGTAAACTTGGCAGACAGTATCTACCCAAATGGGTATATATCAACCATCCCAAGGGACTAGGGATGGACCATATGCTATTATTAATTTCATTAAAAAGAGCAGTGCTGTGAGAAAAAGTCTTCAAGTCTTTTACACATCTAAGTAGGACTAAGTCCCTGGGATCCTAGAAGCAGAACACGGACGTGCTTCTAACAACATCCAGACTAAGACAGACAAGGCGTTAACTCAAATTTACTACCTCATCTTACCGGATATGCCCTCGCAGGTTAAAATCCAGATAACTGTGTGACAACACCTACCGCAGAAGCAGGTATTAACAAGACGCTGTCTGTAACGATTTATTTTTTGATATACCATTAACTGAAGTCTCCATGTAGCACAGTACCCCATTAAGTTAGTCTGCCTAGGATATGCCCTCACAGGTTAAAATTCAGATAAATGTGTGACAACACCTACCGCAGAAGCAGGTATTAACAAGACGCTGTCTGTAACGATTTATTTTTTGATATACCATTAACTGAAGTCTCCATGTAGCACAGTACCCCATTAAGTTAGTCTGCCTGGCTTGTTCAAATATTAATTTAGCTGCATTTTTTTCATGTCATTCAGATTTCAAATTAATAAACAGTTCCAGGGACCTTTGGTTCTGTTACCAACAACTGAAAAAATAACAAACAATTAAAAATAAATAAATAGACAACAGGGGCTTTTGGGTTATTTCCAAATGCAATTTAAACCAAACAAGAGGCAACAAAAGAGTGTACATTGAAATCTCCTCTCCCATATCGGGAAGAAAAATCAGACACTGTCTAAACACCCCAACACTTCCTATAGAGAAGTGCACAGGAAAATGATGAACAATAGCAACGCAGGCATATAGGAGAAGACTGTTCCAAACATATCGACACCTCCCAAAGCTGTGCAGCATACAAATCCTCAATGTATCACTAACCAAGCAGGCACAAAACCACTGAAAAAAAGTCACAAGCAATGTTTGTATCCCCCATAACTGAGCTACATTGATTGACAGGGCACATAACTTGGTTCTTCTCTAAGTTCTCTCTCCACCACACTCTGTTTCATGGTGAAAACATCCCTCCAGCCTAAATCTTCCTTCTGTCTCTGCAGGTATTTCACATAAATCTTGACTGAGAAGTAAAAGATAACCCACATAAAAAAACCACTTTGGTGAAGAGAAGGCTAATGTGAAACTCTAGAACGGGGTAGAGGAGCAGGGAAGCCCAGCTTACAAGCAAATATTCTCACCATTTTCTTGGTAAGGTTCCACAGCAAGGCAGAGACTTTGACTGTGAGGTACTGGTGATCTGTTATTTCTATTAAAATAATAATAATAATGTCATATAGATTAGGCATTGGGCCAAGACACAAATAAGAGCCAGGTTCTTCTCCAAGCTCTTTGTCAACTTCCCTTTAAAACTCCATCTGTTCATTCTTAATCTATTATCTGAAACAATATTATCTTTCTCATGAAATAGCATCAAACTAAATACATCAGACAGAGATGTGTCAAAAATAACTGTGTCAGACAAATAAACGTGCCAGAAATAAATGGCAAAACACATGCCACTGAAGCAGGAGACGGTCCCCACTGTTCAGGCATCAGTCTGAGTGCTGCTCCATGCAGATGGCCTCTGCATGTTTTAGACGGCTGAGCAGAGCCTAAAGGCTGCTGCCAAGTTTGGTTTTCTGTAAACATAGCTCTAGTCCCATGCTCAGATGACACCAACATTGAACACACAACAAAAATACAGCTGGCTAGAATTAATCTGTAAAGTTGCAGTGACCCTCAGTGATTAGGGCCATTAAAATAGTAAGTGTACTCAGTGTCTACTCTGTTGCTTTTGATTTACACATTTAGAGTAAATATTTCCCTAGGCATTCTTTTAATATAAACCTAACCAACAAGCACCGGGAAATTCTTTTCAGTAACTAAAAGACAAGGACATCTCTTACAAATATGAGAAGAATGTGGTCTGTTTGTGGAAAGCAAAGCAATGAAGACTCAAGGAGAGAAGCTTTGCTTGCATACTAGATGTGCAACAGAAGAATTAAGATAAAAGTATCACTTCATCTCAGTTATTTTTTGCTGAATTAGATGAAACATTACTTAAAAAAAAAATCCCCCCGTTCTACACAAACTAAACACTGGGACAGAAGGCTGCAGTGTTTATGTAAGAACAAGTACCACCAACAACGTTCACGTGCAAAACCCACAATGCATCCCTACATGACTCGAGATATCCACAGGAAGAGGCTGAAGTTACTTCATAGCTAGAATACTCAATGCTTCTTTCTGTCTCTACAGAAGACAGAGTAGAACGGATTCCTCAGGCCCCTAGGTCACACGCTAGGAAGCGTACTGACATGTTCAGCATTCCTCCTGTTAAATCCATTTGCCATTAAAAAATAAAGTTCTCCCACTTTTAACCTTGTGACAAATGACACAGAAGAAAGACGACAGAGTACCTATGCTTCTTCCATCTTGACCCTTGACTGGAAGGACCAGTCTTCAGGAATCCCAGGATGCCGTGACCAGGGGGAAAACTTAGAACATGAAGACTTATGCTCAGAAGAGGGGAACTGGATTAGGGAACACTTAAACCAGGACATACTCAAGTCCTGTGCTAAGGCAGCTGGCTGATGCCATTGCAAGGACACTCTCTACTATCTTTGAAAGGTCATGGTGACTGGGAGAGGTTTCTGAAGATGGGAAGGGAGCAAACATCACTCCTGTCCTCATGGTAGGCAAGAAGGAGCATCCAGGGAAGTACAGACAGACCAGTCATCCTCACCTCAGTACAGGGAAGGTGATGGAACAACACCTTCTGCACAAGTTTATCAAACATATTTGGCATGGAAAAGCACTTGGAAGTACTCAGCACGGAATTATTAAGGGTAAATCGCGCCTGACCAACCTGACAGCCTTCTATGTGGAGGTGACTAGCTTGGTGAGGAAAGGGAGAGCAGTGGATTTCATCTACCTTGATGTAGTAAGGCTTTTGATACCACCTCTCACGACATTCTGATTGGTAATTGGACAAAGTACAGGTTAAGTAAGCGCCCAGGGAAGTGGACTTAAAATTTCATGAATGATCAGGTCCATTCACTGGTACTGAGCAGCAGGACAGTTTGAAGGCAAGTCACTATGATGTACCCAGGAGTTGATACTGGGCCCAGTCCTTTTCAACATCTGCATTAATGACCCAAAGGATGGCACAAAGAGCGCCCTCACAGGTGCCCTCAGAGCACCCTTGGCAAGGTCACAAATGACACAGAGGGAGGAGAGGCACATACACCAGACAGGTGTGCTGCAATTCCAAGGGACGGAGTGTGATGGTTGTTAACTACCCTTCCTGTGCTGAAACAAAGGCAGAGACAAGCAGGCGCCCTGACAAGGATCTCAGCCATCCTCCCGCCTTCCTCGGTACTTGTGCCCATAGGTTTGCACAAAAGCAGGGCTCTGAACCCCTGTGGAGAAGGTGCCTGCGAGTCTGAGTTTTGTTCAAAACTCATTTACACCCCATTTCCGATATCTGACCACAGTGCACAGTTGTTCTACTATATAAAATGGGATTCTTGTCAAAGAGACAGCAGAATCAAGAATCAGAGAATGAACAACAAGGGAAAAGAAGCAGTTTATTCTGTCTCTTCTCGGAGTACAAGCTGAGGCCGAGAAAGGAGTCTCACTCTTGTTCTGAGAACAGAGGCTTTGAAATACTGAAGTTGGGATGCCCGCTATTTGGTACCAGTATTTGGTAAGAATTTCCATTTCTCTAAGAGAGAGATTCCTCTATTAGCTAGTGGAGATTGTGCTATTGTGAATGGTCCCTCCCTAGGCTGTCGGTAAACAGTTCTCAATTTGCAGTGGTAGAGAGAAGGTGTTCAGATTTCGATCTGAGCTGGTTTACTTGCGAAACCTGTTTTCCCTCGTTGTAAGTTGTCAGTTCTGTGTAAAAATTCCTGACCAGACATCATTTGAAGCTGTTTAAAGGAACCTAATAAAACCCGTTTTGTTTATCTATAATTGATTGCGGGCATTTTTGGTAACACCTAGGCAGGCTGAAGAATTGGGCTGACAGGAACCTCATGAAGTTCCACAGTTGGAAATGCAGTTCTGCACTTGAGGAAGAACAAACCCAGGCAGGAGTAGTGGCTTTCCAGCTGACTGGCCTCAGCAGCTGATCTGCGAAAGACCTGGGAGTCCTGGTGGGCACCAAGCAGAACACGAGCAACATGCTTCAGTGACACAGAAGAATTCCTGGGCTGTAAGGGGAAGAAATGTCGTCAGCAGATCGGGGAGGTGATCTTTCCCCTCTGCTCAGCACTGGGGAAGCCACACCTGGCGTGCCATGGCCAGTGCTAGGCTCCCCAGAACAGGGAAAATATGTACTTACCAGAACAAGCTCAGCACAAGGCCATGAAGACAGTTAAGAGGCTGGAACATCTTTCATGTCATGAGAGGCTGAAAGAACTGAAAAGCCTGGAGAAGAGAGGGCTCAGGGAGGGGGGCAATCTTATTAACATGTATAAATATTTGATGGGAGGGAGTAAAGTGAGCAGTGCCTAGGGAAGAGATGAGGGGCAAAGGGCACAAAGTGAAATTCCATCTGAAGAAAAGGGGGGAAAAAAA
This sequence comes from Buceros rhinoceros silvestris, assembly GCF_000710305.1. NCBI lineage: Eukaryota > Metazoa > Chordata > Aves > Bucerotiformes > Bucerotidae > Buceros > Buceros rhinoceros. Next base: position 37,195 of record NW_010397159.1, read on the forward strand.
AGCCAAACCAAAACTCCACCGTTTTTTGCTGTGAGGATGTTCAAACATATGAACAATTTGCCTGGAGTGATTACGAAATCTCCATCTTAGGAGACAATCCAAACCCAACTGGTCATGAGCTTGGCAACCTATTCTAGCTTACCCTGCCTGAGGAGGGGTACTCAGCTAGATGATCCACCAATATCCCTTCCAATCCTAAATACTTTGTAATTTCGATTTATTTTTAGTTATCATTATTTGTTGGATTAGAAAAAAAAAACAACAAAAACCCAATAAAGTTGATCAAGCTGTGTATATTTTCATGCACTTCAGTGAAAATGAGGTATAATAGATGATTCTCCAACAAAGCACAGGCTCCTGCCAGTACGTTTCTTCCTCCGAGACACAGTTAAAGTAAAGGTAATATCTTAAAATATATGTCTTTAAAAAAACAAACAAAAACACTGCTTACAAAAGACTTTTTAAAGATACCCTGTGTCTGGGAGAACAGGTTGTTTTCTACAGTCTCTGTTAAACCACAGACTATTTCCCAATACATCTGTAACTATCATTTTCTGTCCTTGATTTTGTTATTCTTAACAAGACCACTCTTAATGAAAGTCTTGTAAGAAATGACGACTTAGCTGCATCCAGAACACGCCACATTCTCAGCAATGCACTATCCCATGCATACAAACCAGGGACTTGCATTTTTTGCTTTGTATTTACTTTTTCAAAGATTTTGTTGCCTTGGGTTTTGTTTGCTTGTATTTTGGGTTTAATTGGGTTTTGTGGTTTTTTCTAATAGAAATTAAACCTTCTGGATCACATATGAAATGGCAGTGATCAAGAGGGTTAAAAGCATTCCGCTTTTCTAGTCTCTGATTAACTAGAAAGGAATGGCTGAAGCATAAGTCAGTGCTTTCTGAATGAAACGCATACAGAAAACAGCTTAAAAGCTTTAGAGGACCCAACAAGCTCCTTTGAGGCTTCCATTCACCTGCAAGTACCGTCAAGTCCACAGGCAAATTACACTGGATGTACCCTCCTTGATTTCAAATGTTAGTAGTGAGACAGGGATAGGAGAGGAATTCACCTTACCTTTTTCAGAAGCACCATCTGCTGTTTTTCAAAATAATTTTATATGGAGTTATTGAAGTTTTCACCATGGAATATCACTGAACACATACATACTTTTGGTGCATGTCTATTCCACTGTCACCCACCACAGATCAGCTTCAGGAATAAAAGGCACCAGACATAAAACTTCTAACCAAAATAGAGACAGTACTAGAAAGCACATTCAACAGGAACGGACAGTAATCAGAGGAAAATTATTTAACTGGGAGGTCATACCCAGAGATACCCACAGCAAACCATTGCTCTCTTGAAGGGCTCATTCTGTTTCAGCATAAGCTCGAAGTTTGTCCAAGCATGGCTTAGCAAAACAACCTCAGCTGCTGGGAGTTTTCCTGCTTTTTTATTTTTCTTTTCTTTAAAGGAGTGGAAACAAAAGAAATCCAAGCTACCCAGACATGTAAGACAAATTAATTCACAGCAGCACAAGCTGCATCACTTAGCCAAGGGAATGTTCTAAACACCTGTTTATGAGCAAAACCAATCATAAAAACAGCTGTAAGCAGAAAACAGGAGTTAACAACAACAATTTCCCATCCTTTTCGAGGCACATAATGACATTTAAATCACATAGCATCACAGAAGAATTGTATAGAGCTGATGGTAATTGACATAATTACTTGTATGCATTTCTCCACTACACAGTGTTGTGCCGTAAACCCAAGCATGTTGAAAGTAAACAGAGCTTTTGAAATACTAAAGCAATAGTAAGACAATTCCT
>NW_010397159.1:39157-39918 GCF_000710305.1 Buceros rhinoceros silvestris
TGGACCCTTTTAACCTGTAGATGGAAAGAAAATAAGTACTTCAAAGTTTTAGAACTTAAAATGCATAATTTAAAACTCAGGCAGACGCTGAAACAAAACTTTGTGAGCTCCTTTTGGTTAAATGGTTTCTGATCGGAGCGGAGATAAGATATAAATGCCTGTGTATTTAAAGATGGAGACCGAAAACCGACACCTCTAGGGAAAATGTGCATAGTGATATTTTTCTCTTTCTTTCAAATAAAGTAAAATCTTTCACCTGCAGATTTTTGATGGACCAGAAGAGGGGGAAAAAAAAACACATTGGTGAGTCTGAATCACAGAAAACACTCTTCCCTTGAGTACACATTAGCACTGGCAAAAACATAAGGGAAGCAACAAATAACAACATGCTGAAGGTATTTTCTCAGAGGGGATTGAGACTCCAAGACTCATAACTGAAGGCAGCTTATACTAATAAATCTTTGAATGCTATCTGTATCTGCCACATATAGGGACGCTGTACTTCTGTTCCGACGAGGGAAGAGGAAAGTTGCTCTGCATCAAATGTGTCTCCAGGTTCACACAGATATGTGGGTGTCATGGGTTAGGGCTGGGCCAGGCACTAGACAAATGACAGATGCTCCCTATTAACCCCTCTCCCTTCCCAAAGGGGAAGTGAAAGGGAATAAGGGAGAGACTAAAACTGCTTAAATGAAAATAGTAACAATAATAAAATGAATTATGTACAAATATATATAAACTCAATATTGAACCTACCCCAC
>NW_010397160.1:0-2550 GCF_000710305.1 Buceros rhinoceros silvestris
CGCATCACTGGCATCTCGACTAGTTTGAGCAGGATCATTGCCAGTTATCTTCTCACCTCCACCTATTATGATTATCATGTAACCACAGACTTGTAGTCACTCCCCAGAAGCAAACTAGGTTTTAGATGTTTCTGGTCCTTCCATAACCACTCTTGCTGCTGCTCTGGTCTGGGAGTTATTCCTGATGATGCCGACCCACAGCCTGGTGGTTTTGCCCATGCTGCCACATATGCAGCAGTGGAAAGCTTTGGCAGTGAGGTGGGAACTGCCCAGAGGTTGCAGCACGTGGTGAGGAAGCTGCAACATGGCCATCTGCCAAATGCATCTGTGGCCACCCCTCATCTCGAGGAGGTCACACATCACACCAGTCCTCATAAGATCACAGCAGAAAGGAGAAATAGTGAAGGAGAAATACTTCGAGAGGATATAATGTTCTTCTGAACCTCAGGCATGAGCACACCACTCCCTGCTAGTCCAAGAAGGTGCAAATATTTGCATGAACACTAAAGATTATGACTTGAATGTTTGCAAACGTATTTTGTTACCAAACTTGCATGATTACCAACATTTTGAAAATCTGTTTTTTCAGAACTCCATCCATGCCAGCATTGGGTCCCCCAAATGTGGGTCATTAGCCAGGGTGAGTGAGTCTACATTTGCCACTCTAACAAGACATACAAAGTAGTGACTCCAATCGTGATTTGTCTGAGCTGGGAGCTATCAGGACAGCCACCAACCCACCCCAGGCACAGTCTGTGGTGCAGCAGAGAAAGGCTACACAGAGGGAAGTGAGTAGGAGCAGGCAGGGAGTGGGAAATACAGCAAAGCAGAGCAAGACAAAGAGCACTCTGGTTTAGGGGGGCATCACAGAAGGCAGAGGGGAGAAAAGGAAAATAGTTTGGGGGGAGCCACGGAGAGGAGGCACAAGTAGATCTGGGGCACGTACAAGGCATTTAACCAAGCACAACACTGTTAAATCTGAGTCTTCAGTGCCTTCACCACTTTTGTGTGTTGTGCATCACTGCTGGACTCCAGGGATGGTACCAGTGTTGTTTTATTGTCCCAGAGGTCACTTTGCTTTCTGGCTCCCTCTCTTCTTCCTCTTGATTTTTAATAGGCCCTTATCGCTGTTGATTAGTGGGGAGAATGGAAGGTGGAGAATAGGCTATTAACCTTAACGAGGCAGTAACTAAGAGCTCAATCCATGCATGTTGTTCTATAGAATCTCCTGAGTGCCTGAAAATGACTCCATATTTATCATGAGGTGAACTCATGAGCGGCATTAACAAGAAATAGCTCCAACCAGCTGGATCAGGAATAAGTCTGCACACAGCAACATCCAGTACAGCCTCACTAACACTGACTAGTTGTAGGCGAGATGAACCTGACGTCCTGACAGTTACTTAAGTAAAAATTGCCCTTGAGTGGTTAAAACCCTTTGCTAAAAATGCCAGTCATTTGCAATTCATATAAACAACCAATTCTGAGGCACATTATCAGCAACACCCGTATGCTGTTCCGCGTTACTGTGAGGACTCCTTGTCTAGCACAGGGCGAACGGCTGTGGGTGTTGGCATCATTTTGGTAATGCACAAAGCCATTTTATTTCTATTTGCTGGCATGGGTTAACAGATGTTGAAGATCTCCTATAGCAGTTGTGGCAAGAGTTGTGATATGTCATTAGGATGGAAATAAAACCTTGGCAGAATTGGACTTTGCATTCCATGTGCACTGCTGTGAGCTCTGCTGGAATTCTTTAAGACACCTGTAAAGGCAGTTTTTGCTTTTCTAATGACACCGTTCTTGATTTCCATTGAGGTAATGACTTTTGCATCCTATTGGAGACACAATCTAAGGTACCTCATAGGAAGCAGCAAAACACGCATATTCCCAAATTCTAGTTAGGAATTTGTCATGGGAAGAACAAGCAGCCGTGCGGGTGGATGTCAGCTCTGCTCTCTATGAGCCATGTTCAGCGTTTCGGTTGGTTCGTAAATCCTGACCCATGCTCCCTGCTCTCACCCAGCTGCACAAGGGGTGACCCAGATGCCTCCAGGGAAGTTTTGTGGTGCTGCATCACACAGCTACATTTCTCCAGCAAGAGCCAGGGTGCATCCTGTGCCTGCACCCCTGACACCACAGTCCAGGTGTTTTTCTCAAGCTGCTGAGCCCCCATTCCCTCTCCCAGACATGAAAGTCTGGCGGGATGCCAGCCCTTTCACAAGTGATGCATGGAATAACGCCGCAATCAAAATTGATTGTGAAGCAGGTATGTTTATTTCAGCTCTGCAGAGTTGGGTGCAGCGAGGGTCAGGTACCCTAAAGATGCTTGCACACTAAGCTGCAGCATTTGCTTCTTATTTAAAGCAGTAAAACGTACATATTCAAAGGATTGCTCAACTGCCTGGTACATATGTATTAGATTATCCCGCTCTTGATGTAAATTAGGTCTCCTCCCCTTTGCACACGCGCAGTCTTCTCACATGTTACAGGTCACACAACGTCATGCATCGCATGTCTCATTAACTTGGACTTATTCCTTCCCTGTGA
>NW_010397160.1:3121-15085 GCF_000710305.1 Buceros rhinoceros silvestris
GCAGTTTAAGCAATTAACAAAAGACAAAGCAATTTAAGCCACAGTGAAAGGCAAAAGCAGTTTAAGTCATAGTGAAAGGCAAAGCTAACTAATATTTGAAACTTGTCCTAAATTTCAGAAGATATTTTCTACTTTCCCATCTCACATGTAGGTATGGGTGTCTAGTCATCCCTCTGCTCTGGAACGCTGTCTTTCTGCAAGGAAATTTTTGGATTAATTTACAGTGAGATGATAAGCAGTTATAATCCATGGCAGATCTTGCTGTTTGATAAACTTTCATACTATATGTAGTTAAATGAGTTTATTCTATGTAATTAAATAAGTTTAATAACTTGTAGCAGCTTGTTAACTTTTCCCAGTTCATGTTGTGGCATTTGGAAAGCACAACATGCTGTGCATGCAGATTTCAACTTAAAAACCAATGAGAAATGACAGTAATGGCAAAAATAATACAAATTTCTTTACACAGAGGGTCATTAAGCATTGGCACAGGCTGCGCAGGGGGGGGGGGGGGTGCCCTTCCCATGAGAAATGACAGTAATGGCAAAAATAATACAAATTTCTTTACACAGAGGGTCATTAAGCATTGGCACAGGCTGCCCAGGGAGGTGGTGGAGTCCCCTTCCCTGGGGGTGTTTAACAGACGTGTGGAGGTGGTGCTGAGGGACACGGTTTAGGGACCCTGGCCGTGCTGGGGGAATGGTTGGACTCGATGATCTTAAAGGTCTCTTCCAACCAGATGATTCCATGATTCTGTGAAATCATGCCCATTACACATTTGTGCATCTCATCCCCTTGAGAGACTGTGTAATGTTGCTGACACGTCCCTAGGATTTTTTAAGCACAAGTTGTCCTGACCTCCCTCATAAATCTTGAAGCCTTTGTTCTTTTCAAGGTGCTCCCATGAGCTGGATATGCCTCGCTCTATCTGAGCTGCTTTCCTGCACCAAGGCCATCAGTTTCCTAATGATTATGTCTAGCCTGGGTTAATCTGCTCTTTCCTCGATGTCACAAGGGGAAAACCACAATATGAACACAGGCTTCTCAACGATGATTTCTTGGCTACTGCAGCTGACGGCCAGACTGACAGAGTTCTGGTCTAGCTGCCTGCTGGGAGACCTTGAGAGTAGGGTTTGAATTTCCTTTTACATCCTGTGTTGCAGGGACCTGCACTACTTTAGTCATGCTGGGAGAGAAGAAATTGCTCTCTTCCCTGCTTTTCCTCAATGTGCAGATCCAGACTCACTGGTGCTCTGAAACATGGCACTCCTCTGTTTCTGAGTTTGGTGGAGAAATGATATCTAGACACCTGATTTGCTTTTACTCAGAAGTCCTTTTTTTGCCATCCCTTTTACCAGCTGTTGATAAATCATGATGGGACGCAGATGTATGTTGTCACTCCCCTGCTCAGGTGATTCCCTGGTGAATAGCACAGCTAGCAGTGGTGCTTTATCCTCATGCTGTCATCTGAGATTGTCTCTAAAACCACCCACTTTGCAAGCAGCTGAGAAGGAGGTCATCCCCTCATTGCAGCCTGTGCAGCACTGAGCAAGCAGGGACTGCAGAGTCATGCCTTAAATTAAGATGATTTGCTTTCTCATAAAATCTCACCAAACTGGAGAGCATAAACCCAAACAAGATCCAAATAGAGTTTGCTTTTGGGAAAATCTAGCATAAGAAGAAGAGGGTGAACTGGGCAGAGCCAGGTCAGCACGCGAAGGCAATGATGTGGGTCCCTACACAGCCAGCAAAGACCATCTTCTCCTGTCTTTGTCTTGGCTCCAGGGTTCCAATGTGAATTACACACGGCTCTACGTACTCCTGGATAATGCAGCTCTTTTAGGTAAAGTTTCAACTTATATTTATTTGCTTTTGTTTGAATCAGTTTTCCTTTAAATAGAGAGAAAAGATAAGATTCATCTCCCAGATCCCTCCAGACCTCTGCAACGGGGCAATCTGCAGCTGAACTGCTCAGCCCAGGCTTCTTCCGGACACTTTTGCTCTCCATTTAAAGTCATCCTTATCTTACCTGTGGAGTTTTAGTCCGTTTCCCTCTTTGAAAAGAGGAATACAGCAAAGTATATGAGACAACTTTTAAGAGAGCTTTTGCTACATCTAGTGGCGGAACCTTTGAAGTGCCTGAAAAAAATACAATCCCTGTTTAAAACTCTTGGTATAATGAAACCTGCTGTGCTTTCTTGTTGCTGTCTGTTTACCTTTGGCATTCATCACAAAGCTCTAACGTTATTGCCTGGTATGGCTTTTCTCCATTCTGGCTGCCACCTGAGACTGGACTAGCTGAAAACTTGATTCAGGCTGAATTATTACTGAGTGCAAAGAAAAGATAGATTATGGTGGCAGGGTTGGGGGAGAACATCTCAGATCCAAACAGCTGTCATCCTTTCCAGTGCAGCACCTGAGTCATCCAGGAGTAGTGAGAACTAACCCAAATTGCAGGAGGTTTTGCACCAACTCTGCCCAGCACTTGGGCAACTGCCTACAGACCACCACGGGTGATGGTGTGTCCCTCAAGGGGGAAATGGGGAAGAACATAAGCATGGTTGTCTGCTACCAGCAAGAAGGTTTGTTCGGGAGGTAGATGCCTGGATTCCCATTGTTTCAAGGCAAAGTGAAGAGCACACAAGTGCAGGACTGAGAACCACCTGGGATTTGTTGGAGGAGTGAAGATATAGTGTCAAATCCCACAAAGCTGTGATGTGGATCAGTCCTAGCTGAGTAATGGGAGAGAAGCTGTAGTAATGACAGCTATTCTTTACCAGCATCAGAGTAGTCTGTTTTCTGAGGGACTGTCTAACTTGCTTATGGCCTGTTGAAGAGCTTTGCTTAATTCTGGTGGGAACTGGATGCAGACTTGGCAGAACATCACATCCTCCTGCTCCCAGCTGGGATGGGAGCAGGCTCGGTTGCTGCTGCCCACATAGCAATAAGACCTGTGAAGAAGGCTGTGATCACAACGGTAATATTGACAAAATAGTGCAAACCAGAGCTGACTGCAAACCCACCAAAAAAAAATCAGCACTGGTATTTGAAGAGTTGTTGATCCAGATTTTTAAATCTGCAGAAAAATCACATGGTTTTTTGACATGGAATAGTTGTATATAAAGGTGATATCGAACCTTATTTGCCTCCTTTTTCTTCCAGAAGTAATAGTGCCTTACACTGGGCAACAGTTCTTTAAGGTGGGAAAGCAAGGAGGACCTGCTTACCCAGTCTTAATCCAGAGCTGTGGCAAGCAGCTACTGTTTTCTGCTTGCTTAGGGCTGGCTGGGAAGACGACAGGAGAAATGCCACGTCTTTAACCTGCTCTCATAGCACAGGACAGCTGATCAGCCATAGCATGAGAGCATGGGCTGGCAGCCTGGCTGTGTTTGCTCTGCTACGTGGTTTGCTCCTCCTTGCCCGGGCCTTAATTTGGGTGGTCTGGCTGAGGTTCCCTTGCAGCATCCTCCTTGGGCTATGCATGCAGGAGGACCTCACTCTTGACAAGAGAAAAGACAGGGAAGACAGAAAAACCTGGAGGAAGACAAGGAAGGAGAGTTACTTGTGAAAATAGGGGATCGGGCAGCACCAAATATGGAGCTGAGAAGAGCAGACAGAATTTCCCTCAGGTACCATGGTCCAGATGTCTTAGTGGTGGACAATCCCCGTGTATGGCCAGAGCAGTGATTAGTCTTTGCAGGAAAGAGGATCCCTTTAAAGTTTTGGAAAGAAGCGGGCACATCTAGAGCACAGGATCCTGCAGGAGGGCAAAAATAGGTCGCTGCCCCTGGAGTGACAACTCAGCCACCGTCAGTTGTTGAAGATCAGCAAGAGGACTTCCACTTCTTCTTCACTGTAGTAACAGGAAGCTTCAGTTCTGTGAGCAGCATCCAGCTACACAAACAAAATTACGCAGAGCTGAAGACATGATGGTGACCCTGATAGCGGGTATGGCAGTACTAGTTTGAAAGGTGTACGCAGAAGGAGAAAGGGAAAGCCTAAGACCTTGGAGGACAGCTTAACCTGAAGTATCAGAAATAAGCAAAGACACAAACTCATACTGGGTGTACACCACTCATGCCTTTGGACTTTCACAGGAGCGAATGCAAGAACATCAGAAAATGCTCAAGGAGGATGAGTTATGCATTAACTGGGGGATGGTACAGATTGAGGAGGCAGTCCCATCTCAAAGTATCACTTGCTCCTCTGAAATATCAGGAAAATGAGGAACAATTTCAGCTTCAAAAGTTTGTACTTGAACTATTGTTTCAGTTAAAAAAAATCCTTGATGGAAGGACTATCCATTCCTGTTATTTACCGCTATGCTCCTCTGAAATATCAGGAAAATGAGGAACAATTTCAGCTTCAAAAGTTTGTACTTGAACTATTGTTTCAGTTAAAAAAAATCCTTGATGGAAGGACTATCCATTCCTGTGTGTGAGTGTGAAACCGTAGGAGCAGCAAAAGATCTGTAACTTTTCTGAGCTACAGGTTATGATTTGAGAAGATAAGGTTTCTAGCATCAAGAATTATTTGCACGCGACAAGCTTGATCTGTTCCTGTAATATGTGGTGGTAATCGCTCCCTTGCTCTTAGAGCTGTTCAATCAGCCCCATGCTGGGCAGCCTCTACGATGCCTGCAGTTCACTCCAGTGCAGAAAGATTGTCCAGAGATAACGCACTGTCAAAGTACTCTGAGGAACGTTACAATTTCTTTCAGGAGCAAATATAAAAGAGCTCAGTAGTTCTCACAGGCAAAATCATGGTTTGAAAGGAAAACAAACAAAATGGGGAGTTAAAAAGCATGATTCCTCCCCCCCCGCCTTTACTTTGAGCATGCTTCTTTCAGGTACATAAAGATTGGAACAGGCTGCATTCTTTTAGTGATGGTTTGTTCTTCGTTTCTATGCATGAAATACGAGGAGCAGAAGTGACTCCTTTGGAAATGGGACCTACATTTTCTTCCTAGATGTCAATCACCATTTAAAAAATGTCACTCTATTTCCTGTCTTTCTGCCCTGGCTGATGACCATGTGTGGAGAAGGATAACTAGTTTCTCAAGTCTCATGATTAACACAGAAGGTTGAACGTCTGGCTTATAAAGGCTTCCTAGCTTCTTCCCTGAGTGGCACAAGTGCCTTCCTGACCAATCTGCAATCACTGCTCTCTGTGCATCACTGCTGGCCAGGCAGGAGCTCCAGCCTGGAGCAGCAGGTAGCACTTCTCACCACCACGTGATCCAAACCTCAAAGCCAGCTGGGAGGACCTGGAGGTAAAAAACATGCGTGGCTGGGCAGGAAGAAAGCGAAAATTTCATGGCAGCGATAAACCCTTTCGTTCACTCACAAACTGCAATTCACAGCTGCCTGGGTGCTAGGACTTGCCTGTGCTGGCCAAGGGCTTTACCAGGTGTTCAGGGAATGATTAGGAAAACTTTTGGTTTTACTCATATTTTTGTTCACTTATTCAACTTGCTTCAGTGGCCATTTGAATGTAAGCAAAAACTTATCGGAAAGGTATAGGCATAAGAGAAATGGAAATAATAACTGTTTGTGGGGTGGCAGCAGGTGGAATTATCTAGGTTTCCTTTTCAAAGGTTCAGAAACTACATGTAGAAAATAAGAGAGTAGAAAGGTTATGTACTTTTCAGTTACATTAAGTCCTGTAAAGAGTAAAATACTTCTTATTTAAGATTCAGAAGAGAGCTGGTATCAATTAATTGCATCTCTGACTTCAGTGCTTTTGGATGGATGTAAGTTCTTCTATTACTTAAGACATATTACAGAATATGAAAATGATGCATTTTTAAATTAAAATACACACTTAACTAATTTTGACATTCCCTTTGGCCTTTAAACAGCCTTCAGCCTCTGATAACTAACAGGACTATCTCAGACCCAGTTCCCTAAATTCAGAAGATCACTACTGGTCCAGCTGCACCATCCCAGGGACAGACTGCCATCTGTTCTGACGGTCTGAATTCCGGCACTACCTAACTTATGAGCATTTTATGTTCCAACCTTAGTTGCCTTTTTAGCATAAGCTTTCTTACACGTAAAATGAGATAATTTTAACGAGTGTGACTCTCCCCCGAAGAATGTATTAGACAAACCACTGTGCCCGTGCACGGGAGAAGTCCAGGAGCAGCTGGACTCAGATCGAGGCTGAGGACCGGTGTTTCCCAAGTTTTATGTGTTCTTCATGCCCACAAGACAGAGCATCACCTTGTGTCTTAGCTGGCAATTTATCCTACTGGTTTTGCAATGGAGCCACATGGCCTCATCCATCCATCATTTGGAGACACTGACCTGGATGTGGACTGTGAAAGAAGGTGATCACTGTAAGGAAATCAGAAAGAAGGAAGTTGTATCTGTAGGGAACAGGTTAAGAGATAAACCTCTCTGCTCCTGTTTAAGCTGCATAACCCATATTGTTATCTTTTTTTAATCTGAAGGAATTTTTTGAAATTAGGTTTGCCAATGTTCTCCTTATTAACAATGTTACTTAGCTCAGAGCTTGGGTCATTTTTAGCAATTTTATATTCTGCAGTTGGTACCTTTCTTGGCTACCATTATCAGCATTTTTATTTCAAAAGCCTTCGAGATAATCTGAGATGCAGGGAAAAGCATCTGGTGTTCCCTTACATCCTTTGAGGGAGGTTCTGGATTGTTCATTTGTGTTTTAATTGCTATTTTATAGCTGTTTATTTCTAGATGGCTTTTTACAGACCTATTCCCACATCATGAAGTCATTCTTACAGACAGTCCGGACACTGGTCCAGCACAAACCATGTCTGCTCAAAGGTTTGTTATTTCTGTGATTAATAGATGGAGAAATAACACAGGCCTTTATACACACGCAGACGCTTAACAGTTAAGCAGGCTTTCCTTGGAGCGGTGTCACTAAGAAAGGCTGGTTTCCCTGGAGAAAGCTCCTTCACAGCCAGCTCAGGTCTCCTCCCAGCTCCCACACCACCCTGTCCACACTGCAGCCCTCCTCTACATCCTGCCTATGCGGCAGCAGCAGGCACTGGGGATGGTGTGGTGCAAGTTCTCTGCACATTGCCCAGCCAGTGGGGATGTTGCTTCAGCTGGTGGCCATTGCCTCTTGGGAGGGACGGGGGTGAATTACACAGGCATTTACCTTCCTGCATGCATGAACATGTATTTCCAGTTTCCAGTCACCGACTGTCACTACATTGGTGAGATTTAGACCTTTGAGGTCTCTGTGTCACTATCAAGTTTGACTCAAATAGGCTGAAGGTATCAAAAGGCTGCATGAAGGTTGCGACCCATCTAAAGTCCAAGGTCTGGGTTCCCTTGTCAGCAAAGAGGAAGAAAGGGGTACTTGTGGATTCATTCCCACACTGTGTCTCAGCTGGCTTCTTTGCCCACGTACCAGAACCCCTTGATCCAGTGGCTGTTTTTCAGATGGCTGCAATTCAGCAAAGCAACTCCTAGATGAAATGCATTAATTTTCACTGACTTCCTTCTCCCTCTGATTTGACTTTTTCCCCAGCCTGATTGCATGCCTGGGAACAAAGAGGAGTTTGTCATCATAAAGAAATGCCTTACAGAGTTAGTGCGTGGATCATAAAAAGGGCCGGTTGATGGAATAAAGGTCTGCTGCACCAGTTTGTTACTAATTATTTCTCAAGGTACCAGTTTGAATCAACACCATAAGTTTTCAGATGGCATTTCACATCTTTTAAATCCATCTGTTCACCGGGCGCCAGAAATGGTTTCTGTGGTTGGAGCCTTCATTTTTTCCTACAATGACAGATTTTCTTCCTTCTGGTATGAGGCCTCTTCCTTCTAAGCTGCCTTCCTGACAGGGAAACAAATATCAGCTGTTTTGTCTTCAATCTCCAGACTACTGAAAATGAGCCAAACACTCTCCATCCATGTCCTTTCATTTCTCAGTTCCTTTAATTTTTAGCCCTTCTGCTTAATTGTCCTATGCTGGTCTGGCTGGCTCCAAAGAGTCAATGAGAAATGAGCTGCGTGGCAGCCCCAAAGCATTTCGATGAGACTGCAAACTGGTTTCAGGACTGAAACAGCAGCAGCTGCTTCAGATCAGGAGCTATATTAGCTGAGAAAGGAGAGGAATTATTTCACGCCTTCACAGCAGCTGCGGCAGATTTGATTTTTCAGTCTAAGACTGTTCAGAGCCGATACAGCAACCAAACCCCACCTCTGAAGTGGGTTTATCCATCAGCACAATGTCCAAACTGTGACCCTTCTGAGATTTACAGGAATACTGCCAGAGAAAATTTATGTCTGAGAGATGTATTTGGTATCAGTGAACTGAACTTGATTGTGCAGATTGATATACAGAAGTTAGGTGCTTGCCCAGAATGGTGATAGTAGCTTTACTTGTTGGCTAGACAGAAAAACCATGGTTAAATGGTTAAATGGTTAAATTTAATGGTTAAATTTAACACATGGTTAAATGTGAACAGTGGGTGAGAACAGTTGAACAGAGTTATTACTTTTCAAATGTCAAAGTGGAAGTTTAAATTATTATTTTTTAAATCACAAAGCAGAAAGGTAATTTATGATACAATGTATCTTTGATAAAGTGACAGCAAATGCTAGAAAAATTATAGCTTAATACATCAACCAGAGTAGTTAAGGAATGCTCAGAAATGAGTATGCCAGGAGCAGAGAACAGGATCTAAACGGTCTGGTGGAGTCTAAAAGTAATTTGGGAAGAGGTTCACCCTTGGTGGTGTTTCTAGGTGCCCCACCAGCTGCCTTCTGCCCAGTACCTTAAGGCAGACAATGCTCTGCGTTGAGCACGGAGAAGGGTTTGACCCTTGGTCCTCATGTAGCTGCCCCTGCCTGGGAATTGGCATGAGAGGAGATGTAGACATCTGCATTGGCATGTTGGCACCATCCTTTTGCCGCCAGGAGTTTCCAAGGCATTTGTTTGGGACTGACAGACATGGGACAGGACTTACAGAGACCCATGCTCTCGGGGAACGGTGGTTGGAGGGTTGGTGAGCCTCCACCTGCCACCCGAGCCACTGGACACTCCCTGCTCTATCATGTGAGCTCAGAGGACAGCTCAGCCCAGATGCTGAAGCTCCTATCCGCATCCCTGTACTGGGCCAGGATGGGAAGCAGTTAGTTCTCTCCTTCACAGACTGTACAGTGCTGTGTTTTGGATTTATGACTAGAACAGCATTCATAGCACACCAGTGTTTTGGCTTTGCTGAGCAGCACTTGCACCGTGGGGAGTTTTTCGCCTTTTCCCACTCCGCCCCACCAGTGAGCAGGCTGGAGGTCAGCAAGAAGCTGGGTGGGGGCACAGCTGGGACAGCTGATCCAGGATGACCAGAGGGTTATTTCATATTGTTCAATGTCACATGCTGCAGTAAAAGCTCAAGGAAAGGAGGAAGAAGGAGAGACACTCATGGTTATGCCATTTGTCTTCTGAAGGAACCTTAACATGTGCTGAGGCTTTGCTTTCCAGCTGGTGCAAGCCATCTGCTGCTGAAGGGATAAAGTGAACAAATTCCTCTTAATCACTCTGCTTACATGTGCAGTTTTTGCTTCACCTACTAAACTGCATTTATCCTGATCCATGAGTCTTCTCACCTTCCTCCTATGTTCTCCCCATCACAGAGGAGAGGGAAGAGCAAGCAAATGTGTAGGTGCTTGACTGCTGGCTGGGGTCAACCCACCACTCCCTGTCCTTGGTAACAATTCCAGTGACATGAGTGATGGTCAGGAATCAGGTCTTGCAGAAGTAATGTGCGTTCATTGGCTCCAGCTGAATCCCTTGATAGCAATGTCGTATCAGAGGCCAAGTTTGGGCAATAGGTAATTCCTGCTTCATTTCACCTGAACTAGCATCTTTTTCTTGGCAGATCTCCTCAAGGGTGACACAAGAGAAGAAACAGAAGTTGAACTGCTACTTGGTTTTGTTGTTCTTTTTTCTTCTTTCCGTTATAGTCACATGTATTACTGATCACCAGAGCTCTTGTTGTCTAAGCTGGTCATTCCCCATTGCTCCAGTGCTGCAAGACACTGAGGGGGCACTGAGAAGGCACCTGAGATCCACGTGCTGCAGCATGGTCTAATCACAAGATTTCCATTCACAACTCACCACTGCCAGTCATAGGACCAGCCATGCATGACCCTATATGGTACAAGCACTATCTGCATACTGTGTGCATGTCTAGTGCCCACAGCCCAAGAAAGATGCTGAATAATCTGTGTATTCACAGAAAATTCCACAAGATGTGATCACAGCAAGAAAACCTAAACAGTTTCTGCCTAAGGCTCTGTGGACTAGATTAGGAAGAAAGCAGAAGATGATCTAATATCCAGACATCTAAACTCTGACCAGTGAATCATACCCCAACGTGCCTATTTCTTGCCTTTGGTTATAAAGGGTGTCAGAGACAGATGCCATACTGTGATACCCTCAATTCAGTTGTCTGAGCAGTGGTACAAAGAGCATCAGTCAAAGGTGTCTGGCAGGTTATCAGCATCTGGAAGACTTTCCTCATAACCCAAGTTCACTTGGTGTTTGCTTGTGTTTTACTGAGCAGCTAAGTGTTCTCCTGAGCTCAGTGATCTGGCAGAGAATGGCTTGCTCTGGACATTTTAACCCATTCAGTTCACTACAGATTGTATTGACAGAGAAAATATGGAAACCTAGAAAGTGGCAGAAAAGAAGAGCTCAGCTAAAATCAAAGGAAAGAGACAATGGTAAGTGGAAGCCAAAGGGGAAAAAAATCTAGCTTAAATCAAATGGGGGGGAAAATGTGGATAGAAAGTTTAATTAACTCTGGCTTTGAAGAGAAGAAGAAATTAAAAATTAAACTAGGAGCAGAACTAGCACTTGAGAGAGACAAAAAAAGGTGCTGAGAAGAAAGATGCTGGGGAGAAAGAAATGCAGTATAGGCTGAGAAAAATCCTTTCAACAGGCTCAGAGAATCCGTCTCCATTAAAGTTCCATAGTGAAGGCTCAGTGGGATTTTCAATATTTAAAAATTGTTTCTGAAGGTAGCCAAGGGGAGATGCACTAGTAACTCTTGAAGGGCTAATGCATTAAATTTTATTGTGTCTTCAGATAGCATGGGACAGTGTCTAACTCTAGGGTGCTTTAAGAGGGCACTCAGGCCTTGATGTGCTTCCTGCTTTCATTAAAATATCCCTGTCTGGAATGTTTTACATCTCCTGCTTTTCTCTCTGGTGATGAGACAGGTGTAGGAGGGCTGAAGGCAGAAGCTGGGAATTGCAGGGCTGGTCCACCCTCCTCCCCGTGCTGGGGTAAGACCCTTACACCCTGCAAAGAGGCAGAAGTGGAAACACAAGGTCAAGAAAAAGGGTTTCATCGTGTGGGCCCTGACAGAGAGAGGAAGGAACAGCAGTTTCCTTTGTGCAGACAGGAATGACAGATGCCATCCTGGTCACTGGTAGGTGGTAGTGGAATGGGGCATAATGCTCCGGGCAGGGAGAGTTTGTCCTTTCTGAAGTCCTGTCTAATGAGGCAGGGTGAAAGCCCAAAAGGCAAGCAGCTCACAATGCCAAAGCTCTTACAGGCAGGGCCATCCTGCTTTTGCCGGAGGGGCAGTCTCCGCGTGGAGGAACATCTCTGCTCCAGGAATGAAGCCTATCTCCTTGCCCTTGCCGGATAGCATCTGTGGAGCAATCTCCTTCTTGCACTCAGAGTACCAGGCCAGCGAAATAACTACCAAAGCTGTGAAATAACATGATTTAGTCTCCTGACACACTTTTCCATCTAATCCTCAACTTTTAGAGGCTGCCGAGGTGCTGCACACCCCGCGCACCCAGCCTCGTGGCACATTGCAGGACGCTTTCAGGGGTTCTAACACCAAAAAACCCGAGCGAGGAAGGTGGCAGCATGTTCCCCCGGCAGGGACGTTTCCCCGCCCCGGTGGCGGGCGGGGCGGCGGCAGCGGAGTCCCGGGGCGCTGCCCGGTGGGGG
>NW_010397161.1:0-526 GCF_000710305.1 Buceros rhinoceros silvestris
CCCAGCAGGACCTCCTGGGGTTTAATTCCTATTTTAACTCTCCCTCACAGCACAGTCTCACAGTAAAGAAGTCAAAAACAGTTTTGTCATTAATTGCCATAGTAAGAGAGTTTCGACCTTTGGGAAAATTTTCCCCCTCTTTACTAGTTCTGGACTAAAACATTAATCAACTAAAGCACATTAACTAATATAGCACATATTAAAAATATAAACACCTCGCAGGAGCTGTACTTTTACAAGTATTAAAGGTATGTGAAAATCTTCTCCTTCCACTGCTGTCGCCTGACACCACTGACCATGCACATTCAAACGTCCGTTTAAAGGTGTTCTCTAACAAAACAGTCCTTAATTATCACAATAAACATCCCATGACTTTTCAGAAGAATTGTGCGTCCAATGTGACCTTACATAATATTGTAATTCCACCTTCCTGTTCTTACTAGAGAAAAAATCAGCCTGGCAAACGGAAAGA
Source organism: Buceros rhinoceros silvestris (assembly GCF_000710305.1). Lineage (NCBI taxonomy): Eukaryota > Metazoa > Chordata > Aves > Bucerotiformes > Bucerotidae > Buceros > Buceros rhinoceros. Next base: position 473 of record NW_010397161.1, read on the forward strand.
AAACAGATACGAGACTAAGAGATGGCCGACTAAGCTGCGACTGACAGCATTAGC
>NW_010397162.1:0-6241 GCF_000710305.1 Buceros rhinoceros silvestris
ATGCCCCCCTTCTCAAACCGCGACACTGCTGTAGATACGATCTAGCTAGGGAAGCATTGGCACAGGTCAGCTGTGATCTTAAAGTGTTGAAACAAACACTTTTTAAAAAAATCAGCTGAAAAATTGTTTTTCCCATCAGCGTTATTATGTGCAATAGCTAAACCCCAAAACAGTTTGAAGCACTTCCAAGAAGCAAGAGAACGAAAACATCCGTAATGATCACACTGACCTGGAGAGCTAACAAAAAATTCCTGCACTTTGACTGTAATGATTGATCTTTGGTGTTTTATATTATAGTTAAATAAAGTCACCTCCTTCACCGTTTTAATCAGAAAATGTTTTTCTTCAGCAAACTGTGTGTGCATTAACTTCTCATCTCACTCCGTTAAAGTTCAGGGCTGCTAAAGAGCTGCATTTGCTTTCAGCAGAGCTCGAAATAGCTCACTTTTTATTCTGAAAGGAATGCATAAATACATTAAGCTTGAAAGATGGAATAGTTCAGAAACTGGAATTAAAAGAAAAAAAAAAGGTTTGACACATGCAGTGTACAGATTGTGAGCATTATTTCCGTTTAGAGTTATTAACAATAATTTGGTCATGCTAATTTGCTTACAGAATGCGAGGCTGATGAAAGAGATTTCAAAATATGAACAGTCCATAATTAATCAAAATGTTGTTAAAATCTCAGTTTTGAAATAATTTTGATTACCACCTTTTCGGATGATAGTGTGGCCCAAAGGAGAGTGGCTGCCTTTTGCTATCTGTGAGAGATCCGTGTTGCTGTGGGTGCCTACGCACAGCTATAAATGCATACCACTACACATGTAATTGCTAATAACCAGGGTTGAAGGAGTCGTTTTATTTTCCCACTAAGAGGAGTCTGTACTGGATGAGGAAACGCAGGATGCCCAGCAAGAAAGAGCTTGGAAAAGTGAAATAGGCAGTCATTATGCTATAAAATGAAGAGTGCCTTCAAAAAGAAGTTTGCAAATACGATTGTCTGAAAATTTGGCACAAGCTGCTACAAACAGGCATCACTGTCCTACTTGTCAAGTATCTGCCAAAATATAAAATTTCTAAAGATGTGTGCGAAATATTTTTAAACTTTAGGCTGCCTACGAAGAGTTGAGCCTTTAACACCGTGTAACTCCAGGTTACAGTTCAGTTATTCAGATTCTAGAAAGATAGTTCAGGGCTGATGTGAATTCAGCTTACAGAAACCCAAGCAGCAGCTTCAGAATAGAGGGTTTTAAATACCTGACCAAAGCACGAAGGTTGAAGGTGGATGTACTCAGACTGTCATTTTGTAATAGTTAACAATAGGGACAGCATGTGAAGGGTTAAGTAGTGATGACTTATATCGAGATGTTGTTCTAAAGCAAAAAATCTTGTCCAAGCACAAATACTAGGCTTGAAACAGCACTAGTGCTCAGCCTGTACTGTGCAGGGTGCTGGAACGCGTGGCCGCTGCAACAGAGCTCCGTTACCAGCTAGTGCTTCAGCGAGGTTAACCACAACCACTGTATTCACCGAGGGGTTTAGGCAGAGATTTCCATGGAAATGAGAGCCTGGGTGCACCCCACTGGACACAGAGCCCAGCGCCAGAGTGCTCTGCAGGCACCATGTGCAACGGGCCGTTCTCCAAGAGCAGCCACTTAACGTACAGAATTAACACGGTGCTGCTCTGCAGCGGTAACGTCTAGGAACCACTTACCAGCTCACCAATGTTTTGGGGCATTGTGGTTTTCCCAAACAGCTGGCAACTTTTCAACACGATACAGCAAAACAGGTACTTCACAGGCACAGTTCGTAATGGCCGCATCCTGAGATGAATCTTCTGGCTTTTCTCGGGGGAATTCTATTTGTATAACAATTCTGAGTAGTTTCTTTTTTTCCTCCTCAAAGGCAGAACAAATGTTAGTTTGTATGAACAGTGTTTGCGATGGGCCCCTTATGTGAAATGAATCAGCTGACTACGTCTACCACTACAGTCAGCTTTACACATTCCACTTTAATTATTAAGAAAACTGTAATTATTACTCTCCTTATAGTCTACATCTCTGCTTTAGGTAAAGGTTGCCATTTTATCAATATTCACCTTACAAATATTCTAGACGTTTCCAGTCCAGCGGAATTTGAGTAGTTGTCTTTCTTTATTCTTGTTGTCTGTCTAAAAGCATATACAGTTCTTTATAGACCTTTAAAGGTAGATTTCTGAGGGATTTCTTTTTCATGCTACGTAAATGTCTGCTTTTACAAAAACTGCAGTTCCCCCATGCACTACTTTGCACATTTGTAATCATTTTAGGCTAACAAAACCATTACTTTGATGAACATTTGTACATCAGTTCTACGTTAAGGGCTTTATTTTGACTTAGCTGCCCTCTAAACTGTTTCTTGAGCAATTTGTGAACCATGTCGAGGCTGGATTCCAGCTGATAGTGAAGTGCAAGGACGTTGTTCTGTCACAAATTGAGATGCAGGTTTGTAGCGCTTGATGTGTGAAATGTGTTTTTTAAGATTTCTGGTACTTAAGCATTTCTACTGCAAGCAAAGGATCTCCAGCCCTTCTTGGGACTGATTATTAATCACTTTATGGGACAAAGCCACAGTATCATAATGGGAGATTGCACTGGTTAACTCTGGAAGATGCAGCAAGAAAAGAGGATTGCACTTCATGTGTTAGTTCCTAAGCGGATCTGGAGAGCTGGGGAATTTTTCTGTGCTGCAGTGGATGGGAGCAACAAATTGCCATGCGGGGAGTGGTTACTGATAACACCGGTTTCCTTCCCCCTCCGCTATACTCTCACCAAGCAGATTTTTATTACAGTTTCCCTGCTGCATTGTGTCTTTGAGTTGCGGTATTTGTTTCATCAAACCCTTGTGCTGATTAAAAAGACAAACCGTTTGATTACCTTCTGTTGTTGCAGAGGGAGGCATACCAAAACGGGACTACGTAATGTTGGGAGTAGCATGGACAGAGGAGACACATGTTTGATTCTGAATGCTCTTTTATTTCTCAATTCTCCTTTTACTGCTCTGTGCAAATTTTGTTTTCTGTTTTGCATCCCTTTTGCCTTCTCTGACTCCTGTTTTCCCTTTAAAACCTGGAAGTCATCTCAGTCTGACCTCACGTGTCAGGCTGGTATGTGAGACATTACCACAGGCAGAAACAGGCTCATCCTCTCTCTGTATTCTGATCTGGTTCTCGTTTGGAAGCGATAGGGATACATTGGCTGGATGCAGAATCAAAGGTAATTGCTGCAGTTTAAAGTTGATTTGCAGTTAGCTGAAGGGAATAATGAATATGCCTGCACTGTGATTCTTGCTCAAGATTCATTCCTCCTCAATAGGTTAAAGCATGTCTTGTAGAAGGATGTCTAGGCTTGATTTAACCCCCCCCCCCAACAACCCAAATCTCTAAGGAATGGAGAACTGCTGCTTGTTTTCTAGGTTTATACTTTTTATGTATGTAATTATACACAGAGCAGGATCTCACTGAAGTCGAAGGGTACAGGTTAGAGCTGCGGAGCACAAATGAAATCCACGTGGAATGTGCAAACAGAAAACTGCTGCTTCTGTTTGTCTCTCCTACCTGCTGAAAGCTGTCACCCCTTCATCAGATTCTGGTGAATTCATTGCTTGTAATCAATATCGTAAGATATTACTTTGTATCTAGAATATTTTTTAAGGTGTATTTATGGCAAATCAGTTCAGAATAGCTGAGATGCACATAAAGTGTATTGAAAAATATCGCTTTTCCCCAACCTTTTTCAGATCTGGTAGTTAAGGTGTGATATTTCATAAGTGCCATTGTAAACATATAAATAGTTCAAGAAGAAAAAAAAAGCCTCTTTGAGGTAGTGTCACGATAGGTAAGCATGAAAAAACCAAACCTCTAGCAAATTAATGTAATTAGATAATCAGTGACTTTTTGGTTTACATGAGTCCTCTGTCATTTGCCTTAACACTGCATTCATTCTGTATTGCTTCTGGGCATGTCACAACCTCCCTGCGTGTTGCTTTTCCCTGCTGCTATTATGAGAAAATGTTTCCTCATACATAAATCATATTTCCCTTCTTGCAATTAAAGTCAGAGTGATACGGAAAACAGCCTGAGTTGGAAATTCTCTGTTGAAATTGTGTTTTGAAAGATTAGGTTTCTAACAGAACAGGTTTTGGTTTTTTTTTTTCATATGAATTGCTTACTTTTCCCTTTCATAAAAGAAAAATGGAAAAAAAATAACGGCAAACAATGTACTATGAGCTGTTTTGATTCAAGAAGACTTACACAATTATAGAAAAGTTTGGGGTGGAAGGGACCTTAAAGATCGTCTAGTTCCAACCCCCCTGCAGAGAGCAGGGACATTTTCCACTAGAGCAGGTTGTTCACAGCTCCATCCAACCTGACCTGGAACACTTGCTAGGATTGGTCATCCTCAACCTCAACCTGTTCCAGTGTCTCTCCATCCTCCCAGTAAAGATCCTTGCTGTAAGCTGTTATCACTGTACTGAAGGCTGGGTGAGGCAACTGAATCTGTAGGACAGAAAATAGAACAGACTAGTTCACTTGGAAGGGGCCTGCAATGATCATCTAGCCCAACTGCCTGACCATTTCAGGACTGACCAAAAGTTAAAGCACGTCATTGAGGGTTGTGTCCAAATGCCTCTTAAACACTGACAGGCTTGGGGCATCGACCACCTCACGAGGAAGCCTGTTGAAAGGTTTGACTGTCCTCTCGGTAAAGAAATGCTCTCTCAGGTCCAGTCAACACCCCCCCGATGAAGCTTTGAACCATTCCCATATCGGTGGATACCAGGGAGAAGAGATCAGCACCTCCCTCCCCACATCCCCTCCTCAGGAAGCAGTTGGGAGCAATGAGGTCACCCCTCAGCCTCCATTTCTCCAAATGAGACAAACCCAGAGTCCTCAGCGGCTCCTGACAAGACAGATCTTCCAGCCCTTTCACCAGCATTGTTGTCCTCCTCGGAATGCATTCAAGGACCTTCAGATCCTTCTTACATTGCAGGAATCAGAACTGCGCTCAGTACTAATCTAATGGTATTGAGTTCCATGCCTGAAAACTACAATAATTTATAAATTTATTATTATTTGCAGAAATCGCTGATTAAATGCTGCTGGGAATTAGTGCAATGATGTCGACTGCCAGGCCAGAAATGACAAACTAAACAAGATATTTTAGTATGATTTAAAAGGCATTGGTTTTGCTTTTCGTTTCAAACGACAATGCTATTCACTCAAAAAGTGCAAAAAGTGAGAAGAACGTAGATTAATATGCTAGCCCAAGTCCCTAGATTTTTTTTTTCCCTTTGGAATAAATCCAAGCTTCGGTATCACTGCTTTTATTACAAGGTCTAGCTGGTTGTCATTCTCCAGCTGTTCCCAGCTTGAGGAGTTAGAGGCTGTCAATTGACTGAAGAAATATTTCTTTGACCCCTGTTACTGTTTCAAGTCTGAAAGAGAACTTTAAATTTTCAGTATTCTCCTACCAGGCAGAGGTAGCTCTAATAAAACACATCTGTAGAGAGTGGCTGTTGTGCCTTATTTTTTTGAAGATGTTCCTACCGAGCAGTCATTAGAAGAGAACGAGCAGCCTGTATCCTAACCCTGTAAAAGATGAATTCCTCTGGTATCTCTTTTCAGAATAGACCTTCAAAAGTGAGGTAGCCCAAGATTCTAAATCTCAAGCTGGGGAAGGGGAAGAGGGGAACCCGTTGCCTAAGCAGGTGCCTTGTATTATCTAGGGGTCTAAGGTATCTTTTTAGGTCCTCAGCCGCAGCTCCAAAAGGAAGCAGACTGCTGTAGGCCTTGTGTCATAACCACCAGCTCCTCCATCAGGTGTGGGATGTAACCGATGGGGTCTCAGGTGGCAGCAAGCACCTCGGTTTAGGCAGCTGATTCACGCACTAAGTGCACTTGGGATCTAAAGAGCTGTTTAGCTCATCCCAATGAGCATACCCACCTTTGGTCAGCTGAACATCAGTCTGGGATACATCAGACCAGTGACTGACTGTAGTGGAAGTGCAGACACATTGCCTGTATGTGGATACCGACCTTCAAAGGCCTAACTTGAAATATCTGAATCTGGAGCTAAAGCCTGCCCTTAGGAGCTGAAGCCCCTTATGGTGGGGACCTTTACTCCCTGCCTCCCATTGCGATGGCTTTGGCTGGGTGGCCTGTTCTCCATCCCCTGGGCAGGTTTGCACACATCTTATTCCT
>NW_010397162.1:6329-17915 GCF_000710305.1 Buceros rhinoceros silvestris
TCCTGCTGGCACTGCTGGCTGTGCCAACAGGCACCCTCAGCGCCTCAGCAGACCTGCACACCCGACCTAGTCTGACACTTCCACTGTCGCTGGTTCAATAGCTGAGAACCCTGTTATTCCTGAGGCAACTTGAGGTGGGCTTGGTGACCTGCAGCCTGTTCTACTAATAAAACCAGAAGAAATGGCTTGGGTGAAGCCTAGTAAAGGAGGTGAACTTACTTATTTTCGTATTCATATTGGTTTATCAATATTGATGCATTTTCGAGGGATGATTTGTCTGAAATGGCAGTACCTCTACATGAGTAAGTTCTGCAAACGGTGCACTTAGGGACGAAGTATCACCTCACAGCCTGAGCGAATTAATCCCCAGTCCAGCCTCCTCACCTCTCCATGCCTTCTGCTGGCTCCATGCCTTCTGCTGCTAATTATTCTATCAGAAAATGAACATAACAATTAAAATTTAGTGTCTTTGTGCTAAGTTAGGGAGCTGACTCTGCTGAGCAGAAGTGCCACGTGGCACCTGAGTCAGTGCAGCATGAGGAGGGGAGTGGGGTCCCGTAACCAGCAGAGAGGAAGGGCAGGGAGGAGAAGCGGGACATTGCGTAGGCTGCTGTGTGCTACCTCTCCCTGGGGACTCCACTAGCTTCTTTTTATTCCAGTTAATTTTAGTCAGGTACTGGTTAGCATGCGCCCTGCAGCTCTTCAGGATAAAATTACTCATCCTTATCCCAGCACTAAGATTCCTGTTATGATTCCCTCTGTTGTCCAGCTGTTCCTTAGAAACTCTATCCCGAATAGTGTGCACTGGAAGTTATAAAGGGTATATGTACAGGGGAAAAGAAATGCTGATATTTTAAATGTCTTAGTCAGTGACATTTCATGTTGAAGACGTTAAAGCGATAGGATGGAGGTGAGAAAAGGGGTTATCTCTATGGGCAAGGAGTAAATGTACGAGCCAAGAACACAGCAAGTTTTCTTTTAGTATATTGTACTTATCTATTTTATTTGTATGCAAGTGAGAATATAAATAGGCCAAAGTTGTTTATTTAAAATGTAAACAAAAATGGCCAGAAAATACTTCCCAGTGTCTTCACTGCATCCCCCAAAAAGACAGTATCTTCCATAGAAAGGAGGGAGGTTCAGCTGCAGGTGTAGATGGTACTAAAGTTTTTATTCCATAGGAAAACAGTTTCAGACTGATATAGCTAAGTTAACTAAGCATTAAATATGAAGATAGTAACTAAAAGGAGATTCAGGAGTGGTGCTTCATCACAAAAAAAGCCCTTCATTTTGTAAAAAAATTGCACATACAGAATTTTTTCGTAACAGGGAAGATTATTCCCCATTAGTCTCTCTGCCTCTTTGGTTTTACATATTTCCTTACTTTAAATATTGCATTTCAAGAACCCAGCTCAGAGCTTACTTATGCTATAAAGTTTCTGATTTTGTAGTTGCACTGAACTCATACTTCTAAGAGAGGAGATGCTTGTACCCAGTAATGGAGTTTTTTCTGCAGGATAGTTAAACTACCCACCAGCATGACGTCCCCTGTTAGGTACAGATGGGTCCACAAAGGATGGTACCCAGTTCATACTTGTGTTGCTATAACAGCAAAACTTTGTGGTTTAGTCTGGTGCTATTCAAGTGAACAGTGCCTTATTCAACCAGAAATCTCGTGGAGAAGGGCATTGGTATAATTTTTCACAGTGTACGGTACGGCAATGAAAGCAGTTTCTTCCTCTTTAAGAGCCGTAGTTACAGACTGTTCTTATTAATATTGAATCAAACATCTTCATCAAACACTTTTCTCCCGAGCCACACGAAATGAGCACATCCCTTTCATACAAAGATTCTGTGACTTGAACTGAGCAATCTACATCACATTACCACCCTCTGCATAATTTCTGCTAAAACTGCGTCTGAACTAATTTCACACACAGAAGAGGAAGTCTGTATCTGTCAAAAACCCACTAAAAAAGAAAAGCAACCCACAAAAATTCCCCCTGAGAGCAAATTCCGTGCTTTAGCTGTGACAGAAATTTAAATCAGCTTCTTCCATGGGATGGATTTTTGAGTATATTCTCTTTAGCTAGGACAGGAAATTCTGTTTATCTTTTCTGTGAATATTTTTCAAAGATTAGCTAGAAACACTACACAAAGGGGGGAGGCTCTGGGCTTTTTTTCCTTTCAGCAAGTTTAAATGAAATAGGTGTTAAGCAGAGTAAAGTAGTGTTTTACAAAGACGTCTTAGGTTTTCTGAGAAACCACTTTCCTTCTCATTTATGTTGCAAATGTCCATCATTGGCATCAATAGCAATTGTAGAAGAAGAGTCGCTGGAAAAAATAAGTGCAAGTATTTTGCATAGCAAAGGAGATAAGGAAAAGTCTGAAGAATCTGTGCTGGGCGTGTTTGGGGGTTTTTTTATTCCTTTTCATGAATATAAAGGAATTGTGATCGGTTGTTTGATCTCAGTGGAATAGAAACATAAAAATCATGTCAGAATATGGGAGAACAAGACTTTGCAGACTGACACAAGCGGATGTTACACTGTGGTGATGGAGGATTGTGTGGTGCCCATGCTGGGGTCTCCAGCTGGTTCTTGCAGTACTGATGAAGGTCTTGGGCATTTTTGCTCTGGGCAAGTGAGAACCTAACCAGTTTTTGCAACCCTTCATGTCCTGTGCAACAGGATCCTACTCAAATCCTGTTTTCACTTGAATTTAGCCAAGTCTCCTATTGAAACTAAATGGAAACCTTCAGGGTATTTTTTTATTTCTGTATTTTCCAAACTCTCCCCCATAACATCACATCACCGAAGACATCAGCCTTGAAGAGTTTTTGTCACTTCATTTAATTCAAACTTATGCAAATGGCTTACTGAAATTACCTATCTGTACTACCTCACAGCCTGTGGTTTGGAGGCTGTTCACAGGATTAAATAAAAACTACTGAAAGTGTGATGAGATGCCTATTTTTCTGTAAAACAAAATGCTTGAATCTCACAGGATTTTGTTTCAGGAAAGACAATTTCCCTGGTATGTTATTTCGTCAGCTCTAAATGATGCTTCCCATTTTCACTGTGATTATCTACAGAATAAAATTTTCAAAGTGTATCTGTTCAAAAAAAGATCCTGTGATCCATCTAACATGTAATGGGACTGCTCAGGTGCAGACATTATTTTTCAGGACTGATATTGTTTGGAGCATCAGCCAAACCAAATTCTTCCAGACTCCAAGGATTTCCTTTAGCTATTTTTTTCCAGACAGCTTCTTGCTATTTTAATTAGGACACATTTTACAGAAGTACATAGCCAACTTTATTATCTCTCATGTTTTACTTGATGCATATATTGATTTAATGAATAGATGCAACAGAGAACATGAAGTCCCAAGAATATGACATTCCATTCTTTAAAAAAAATTATAGAAATACCGTATCAGCCAGTAAATCTAAGTTTAAATGACAGAACAGAAGCAGAAGTAGGAAACAAGCTCATTTTTACTATTATGCCAAAATCTAAATCTGAGAGACACAGTTTCTTTTCCATTGTTTATTCATTTTTTTTCCTTCGCCTTGGCCCACTGCTCTCCCAGAGCTTCTTCTGCTGATTACCACCACTGAATGAACCTCCGTTCCACGTGGGATGATCTAGCTCAGCCTTCCTCCAGTGAATTCACTATTCCAACCCTCTGTCTAGCCCTTCATTTACTTCAGGGTCCCCACACCAACAGCTCCTCCACTCCGCTCATGAGAAGCACAAGATTTTATACCTGTTTGCTGCATAGCACATAAATAATGACGTGTGGAAGTGAAGCAGATTTCACCTGACAGTAGCTTGGTGGTACTGAGAACATCATTAGTGTTGCAGAGGACCATGAAGATCAAGAGTGCTCAGCTCCTTTGCTGCAGCTAATACTCCATGGTGTTACTGATTACACCACACTTGCATTTGGTTTGCTTGAGGTGACAGATGAGAAGTAGCTGTAAGTTAAAGGGTTGAAGATAACATGGAGAATCTCACCACTGCATTGTTTTAATTGGTCTAGGCTAATTTATATGGCAATTCCTTGTCCAATTTATATTTTCTGAAGAAATTGGTATTTTCTGAAGTAAACATCAGTTTTAGCTCTGATTTCAGTTGAAGCAGTGATACAACATCAAGGCAGACGACAATCGAGTTTCCTGTCAGCCTGTTTCTCCAGCCTGTTGAGGTCCCTCTGGATGGCAGCACGACTCTCTGTGATGCCAACAGGATTGTAGCCCTGCACAGGTTTCTAACCCATCGTGTTTATCCTCAGACTGCGTGCAATACCACACAGGCACTTCAGAGAGGCACCCCAGCACGTTGGTTCCTAGAAAGGGTTCTGTAAGCTTCCTTTTATTGTTTTACAGACCTATTGTTCAAATAATTTCGCATTACATAGCTCTCATATGAAATTATGGGCCTTTGGATTTCTCCAGCATCAAGCATTCCTGAATTTTTCTTGCACTAAACCCACCTGCGTTGGAGAAATGAGCTGTCATTTCTGGTTTAGTGCCACATCCCAAAGCATCTGAACGTTATCTGATAAGAAATCATGTTCTAACGTGGAGCACAGTGTTGTGTGCTAAACTGAGGTGCAGTCTGACAGTGTTGAACCAGATTTCAGTAATATGATCTCTTTTTTCCTTGCTTGTAGAAAAAATGTTAGGAGATTTAGAGCTACTGCAGAAACAAGAACAGCAAACAACTTCTGTTATGTTCTATATTTACTGCAAAATTTCAGTTAAAGAGATAATTTGGGGAATACATTCTTGTAAAAAAATCTAAGTCATTAGTAGCTGACATAAAATCTTAACCCTCTGAGTGCTCTTTCTGTAAGCTGTGGGACAAATCATCACCGACGTGAAATATATATAGGACAAAGCAACACATCTGATCTGTAACGCACACTGTGATTCATCACAGCAGTTTTTTTTCATTCTTTCATGCAGAATTACTCAGCTGAGTCCTCCCACTTCCAAATCTAAACACATACACACACCCACAGTGATAAATCATTACTAAATCAGTTTTCTGTAGTCTTGCTAAAAGTTCACACCTACACCCTTAAAACCCAGGGAAATTTTCCTATCATCACTCATAGCAATATGAGCTCTATAACAGCAACTCTGCAAGAAGAGGTGAAGTTATACTTGCTGAATAACAGTAGTAAAAAAAAAAGTGTGTTTATACGCAGTCAATATTTCTTGAAAATAAATATTTTAAAAGGTACAGATCACGGGCAGGCAACTAGTGAGGATTTGTGCCCATGAAACAACAAATTAAACGACAAATAATGTATTCAACTTTGTGCTTTGAAAGAAGATGAAACTTCGGATTCTAAAATCAAAAGATGAAATAAAGTGCTCGTATACCTTAGCTGTCTGCAGAATATTGCTGCTGACTACTGAGCGATGGAGAATGATCTTTAATCAAAACTTACTCGCTTTTTCTGTATTCGGTAGTGGTTGTCACGGGAAAGGCAATGGCGGAAGCCTGATAGAAGAGAACTGGAGGAAAAAAAAATGCTCTCAGTGCATTATTTGGGTGACGATTGTCCTGCCTCTGTGTTATGAGCTCAAGCGGCATTTCGGTTCCCCTTTACTAGGCTTGATCATGCGCTTTCTGTGCGGTCAGCCAAACTCTCTTTTAATTGTCAGGTCTCAAGACCTTATTGTTTTCATTAACTTCCTGACTCCAACTTTCATCAGCACGACCCACATCTTCCCTTTGCATTGTTTCAACCAGCTCATTTCTGTCCTACTGCTGCCAATCACCATGAATCCTCCAGGTGTTCACTTTGGTTCAGCAAAACAAAGTCAAGTGAACCTTCAAGACCTTTCTTTACTCTGTTCCTGCCTGAACACCAACTCCTTGCTGTATTTTCTCCTGTATTAACTCCTTGCTAATTTTCTCTTTTGGTTTTGAATTCCCTTGTCTACCTATTGCCTTTCAGACAAAAAATTTACTCTCTTCTTCCAGACTATCATTCTTTCAAAACACAGCAATCCATAAGGAAAAGTGTTTCCAAACATCATCCAACAACTATCCACGGTTTACAGTGGAAAAAAGTGACCATAAGAATCTCTCAAGAACAACAATAGAAAGCACAATTAGTTCATAATTAGTTTAGTGTTGTTTGTTTCTTTCTCTCTTCACATTTTGTATACTAGTTCTCTTTCATGTAATCTGTCTGTTAGGGCAAGGAGCTCCATACGTCAAGCCGGGATTCTATAGTATCTTACAAAAGTGTCCAGTCCTGAAATAAAGCCATAGTAACAGTTTTAAAGGCATTATTTTCCTGCATACTATATAAACAGCAGGATGCTGTGAACACTCAATATCACCATGTATGACATGTATAACATACGTTGTATGATACAGCTGAAGCATAACACACTCATGTGAAATATCTCCTTCCCCTCCCCCCCACCTTTTTTTTTTCCACTTAGAGTTCCCCAAGTTCTTGAGGTCTTGTGACTGCAGCTCCAAACTGGCGTTCGGTCCATTTGGCAGAATTCATAGAAGAGTCATTTAAAAATATTTTTTCTAGAGAGATAGAATGAGTCAATGTGTTTAATTTGTCTCCACCAGTTTCATGCACCTGTAACTTCCCAAAACCAGCTCTCAGCAATTCCATACAGTCACTACCAAAGTCCATCTTGATATGTCTACCTTCAAAATCTTGGAATGGACAAAAGGGACCAAACCTCGTTTATGGAGTTGAGTCGTTATTGTCAGCCTGACTTCAACACTGTGATCAAAATAGAACAAAGTTCTATTGAAGTTATTATTGAGTTATCATGAAACCTTTTGCAATGATGCTAACGCTCATAGTCCAAACTAACCCAGAAAGGTCTCGTTAGTAATATAGTGTAAAATGTTATTCCAGAACTTCCTAGCATCTCCACCTTGTTATTGGCTGGAGGCATGATTGACCTTTCAATGGTGCCCCGATGATGTCCAAATCTGGCGGTTCAGACTACCCCGGGAAGACCAGGAGGCATGTCCCTGTCCCGGTATCTCGCCGGCTAAGTGTGATGTTCACTTTTTCTTTCTCCTCAGTCTCTATTCTGCTTGTTTGAGGTTTGTTTTTTGGTGTTTTTTCTTTTTTTGGTTTGGTTTGTTTTTCGGCCCTTAAGACTGGCACCTCACGTTCTCTTTTTTCATTGGTTCCCAGTTAATCTGTTTTCCATTTTCCCGGTAATCTCTGAAACCGGTTGTAACTGGTTCTCAAGGCTGCCCTCCTGCAGTGACTGTGGCCCGACCACTGTGATTTTTGTTTGCAGTCTGGGACCTCCTGCCTTCACTTGTGCCTGCGCTCTTCCCCATCACCTTGTGTTCTGGAGTCATGGTTCCAGTCACTGCTTCTTATTGCTGTTGATTAAACCTAAACTAACACAAATTGAGGCAAGAGTTACTTGACTGCTAGAAAATTGCTATTGCAGCTAAAAAACTAAATGTTCTCAGGCCAACACCAGCCCAAACAAGTCCTGAGATCTTGTGGCATCAAGTCACCACGAAACATTCTGACCTTTGTTAGCAATGGCAAAGTCGTCTTTGTCAGGCTATAAACTTAGGTCATCAGATCAGTGGGTGTTACATCCTGCTGTTTCAAAGTACACTTTTAAAACCGGTTGTTTTGGTAGAAAAAACAAGTTTCCAAATTTCTCTTGTTCACATTGTCCTGTTTCATTAATCAATTTAAAACAGTGTAATAGAAGAGCCTGAAGTATTATCCTAATTTTTTTTCTTCTTTCTTAAATAAAGTAATTTTAAACCCATTTGTATGTACAGATAATTCTGAATACTTTTCCTGCTTCTTTTAAAACATTTGCAAATATTCACCATTTTTTTTTCTGCATGGCTTTATTTCTACTTGCGGCTTAACTTTCACTTAAAAAATGAAATAAAATGTAGGCTTTATTTCGGCCAAAGTTTTTATATCTGTACAGTACTGGAATATTTTAATAATGAACTCTGAAATGCAATTTAAATTCATTGCATTTAAAGCAGCAAACATTCTGCTTTTCCATTCAATGTTAGGAAAATTACTCTTTTAAACCAAACACTGTGCTTGAAGAGGTTGTGCTGGTATTGCAGACATGTTGTACCCAATGCTGTCAATGGAAAGTCTGAGCAGAAGGAGGTGGGAAAGGAGTCCCTCTTGCCCTGAGTAACATCTGGGATGACAAGGAATACTTCATCTTCCCCCAAATGGTGGTGTTGGTGTCGGTAGAGCCTTTCCTTGTAACCATCAGATAACTGCAAAGAATTATGCATGAGCTATATTTCCAGACTCTCTTCAGCCTATCTAAGAAAGTAAAATTGAACAAAGTATGTAAAACTCTGTAAGTGTTCAATATTACGGTTATTGAGATGATTTTATATGATTATTTATTCTTGCTGTATGTCTGGGGACCTCTAACCCTATACGAGGAGGAGCAGCAGAGGAGTGGTCATTATTGCAGGGCAGTCCCTGTGAGGAGAAGCCGGGGCTGTCCTGGTGGGACTTGGGCAGCTCCAGCCAGCTCCAACGGCCGACCACAGCCCCCGTCCCTCACTCTCCTGCACTGCACTGTGGCGGGGAGGTAACGGAGTTGGGATCGAAGGATGTGAGATTTGGATATTGACTGATTTGAACGCTAAAATATGTTGCATCTTGAATCCCCATTCTGTGCTCACCACATGGTGGAATCGAAGACCATCCTTGGAGTCTTCCCTAGGTTTGTCAGCCTGTGTCTTCTCTAGTAAATTAATAACTACACAACTGTTTTCTGGTTCTAACACCAACTGGCATAGAATGACCGGCAATTAATTACTGCTATTAATTAAGCTTCTTAACCCTGCAAACCAGGGTGGTTGCCTGGCAATAGTTTGTGACCTCTGTTGTCTCACGAGCCATTCCTGGGGGGGACTGAGAGTGCCTGTTTGCACAGTCTAACATGTGCCAGAGACTGCAGCAGTAATTAAGACATAGATGACTAAGTTGCAGCACCTAAAAGGGTTTCTTGCCCCCCTTTACTTATGCATATAAAATAATCCTGTATTTCATACCTTTTTATTACTTTTATTTTATAGAAGTAATTTAAAAGCAGTTGCTGCACCAACACTCCTGTTTAAGCTCTTTCTATAGTATCACATATTTTCACGTCTGCTTCTGGTAAAGGTCCAGAGTCCATGAATCTTCCCGGGTCGTTCCAAATTAACTGTCAGGTTTCAGGACCCCTCTCCGAGTGTTGAGCACTGTAACTATGTCACTCTTGATTCTTCAGTTCTGGTCATCTGAGCAGCAGCATAGGGTTCTTGTGTTTAAAATTCCAGTCTCAAGGAAGCAGCACGCAGAAGGGTGCAATTTAGTTGACAATCTTAATCTTCTTTTTGACAGGATTAATCTTACACCTCACGTAGTTATTCCAGATAAATTACATTTTTCTCTGTGTGTAATTGCACCTTACTAACTTCTCAGGGGCTGTTTTATGAGCGGTCTACTCCTGTTGTTAAAAGCATTCCCGTTTACAATCCCTTGTCTGTGCTAATTGCAATCAAACCGAATGTCTCCTTATGTTGGGAGTATTTAAGTTGCAGCATGGCATGGAATTCAGTTCTGCCTAAAAAAAAATGTAATTATAGAATCACAGAATCATCTGGTTGGAAGAGACCTTTAAGCTCACTGAGTCCAACCGTTCACCCTGCACTGCCAGGGTCCCTAAACCCTGTCCCTCAGCACCTCATCTACACGGCTTTTAAACCCCTCCAGGGATGGGGACTCCACCACCTCCCTGGGCAGCCTGTTCCAATGCTTCACAACCCTCACTGTAAAGAAGTTCTTCCTGATATCTAACCTGGATCTCCCCTGGCAAAACTTGAGGCCATTTCCTCTCATCCTGTCACTTGTCACATGGGAGATGGATCCCCACCTCTCTACAATCTCCTTTCAGGTAGCTGTAGAGAGCAATAAGGTCTTCCCTCAGCCTCCTTTTCTCCAGGCTAAACAACCCTAGATCCCTCAGCTGCTCCTCATAAGACTTGTGCTCTGGACCCTGCACCAGCTTTGTTGCCCTTCTCTGAATATGCTCAATCACCTCAACATCCTTCTTGAAGTGAGAGGCCCCAAACTGGACACAGTACTCAAGGTGTGGCCTCCCCAGTGCCCAATACAGGGGGACAATCACTCCCCTGCTCCTGCTGGCCACGCTTTTTCTGACACAAGCCAGGATGTTGTTTGCTGCCTTGGCCATCTGGGCACACTGCTGGCTCATCTTCAATTGGCTGTCAACATTCCATGCCAAAGGAATTCTGAGATTTGTTGAAATCCTGTTTATTTTCACAGAATCAGAGAATGTTAAATTCTCTCCCCGAATTTAAGAGACTGTGGGAAAAGAGAGGCTACAATTAATCTTTGATGCAATATTTCATTCTAGCAGGGGAAGTCTTCTATATAATTTTTATTCAGTAGGTACTAACTGTATCAATTATATTTTGGTTGGACTTGACTCTTTAAAGATTTCGGTTTTGAAGTCGACCTCTAAAAAGAACTAAAAGGAAGGGGAACGAGTGTGATACAATAGCTGTCTCCAAAGGATTTAGTTTTAACAGACATTGGAGGTCTCGGGTTAGGTACTCTGCAGCAACCTGAATGTCCTGGTGACAGAAGAATTTTGGAGATAGAGGATTTCAACAAATCCCGGAATTCCTTTGGCATGGAAGGTTTTCCTTTCCCTCTCTCATAATTTTCCTTTCAGCCTTCAAAACAGGATAAAGAGATAAGAGCGTGGTTCCCTGCTCACCAAAATCCTTGCTGTTTCAATTGTCAGAGTGCTCCAACAAATCTTTACTCTCTTCAGGAGATTATTGATTTGAACCTAAACCTGTTACTTCCTTGACGATGCTTACCACCCCATTGGCACCGCTCTCTGCTCCTGTACTCCATGTATTTCACTACTTCAAGATATTTAAGAAATGAGTGAATTTTCCTAAGTGTTCTATCATGTTGAAACACTTTTAGCTAAGAGAAAGCATCATTTTGATGCTCTAGATTTTGCAGAAATTATTTTGGAAGAGCTAGAAATTCTACACGTAACAAAATAATTGCTTCAGTTAGGGAAAACATATTAATGCTGATAATTTCTTTTTCTCTTGCCATTCTTTTTCTGTATCACTCTCTCATCACTTTCATTATCAGTTCATCCATTCGCACTGCTGTTGTGCTAGTCATTAACTTAACCCCTAATTTGGTAGCCCATCACTCTACGTTTATTAATTCACCTTCAGAAACATATAAAAATGGTTCCACCTACATATCTTGTCTTCCCCCACGTAATCCTGCAGGAGAAGCTGGCAGCGTGGAGGTCATCATGTGATCCATTTCCTAGCATAGCTGTCCCATTACTAGGCAGGTCTATGAAGCCGATTTATTTTCATAGAATCATAGAATGTTCTGAGTCGGAAGGGACCTTCCAAGCTCACCCAGCCCAAGCCCCTGCAGGGAGCAGGGACATCTGCACCCAGAGCAGGGGGCTCAGAGCCCCAAGGGCCAACCTGACCTGCCATGGGGCCAGC
>NW_010397162.1:18463-32389 GCF_000710305.1 Buceros rhinoceros silvestris
AGGAATGCCATGCAGCTTTGCAGACCATTGGAAACGACCGTCCTAATTTGCATGCAAGGATGGCGAGGTACAAGGAAAGGGAATCTGTTCCTGGCAGATACAACTTGTCTTTAACAGCAGAGCATGATTCCGTGTCGCTCCTCCGCTTCATAGGTCAAAAGCTGCATTAACGTGCACCACAATGAATCATTTGGAGCTCAGTGGAGTTATCCAGGTGTAGAGCAGAATTTCACTACTGCTTCATCTACTATATGGAAGAGAGATCCGGGCAGACATTAAGATGCGCTGCCACTAATTTTAGAGCTCGTTTTGAAAGTTTGGCCCACATATCAAATTTCTAACTGCTAAATCACAAACTTCAAAAGTATCAGCTCCTTGTGATGAATATTTTAAAGAAATTAAGTAACCACACTATTTTATGCAATTCCTAATGTTAACTTAATTAAGTCTTAAATGAATTTAATGAGCTTAACCAGTCCCTCTGGAGGCTGAAAACCAGATTGTTTAAGCACAGAAATCTGCCTGAAAGAGAAGTGGCAGAGTATTCCAGGGTTCACTTAAAGCAAAATTACAGAGGGGCATTTAAAGCTGGGATAAACAGCATATGCCTTTTCTCCCACTGAAGATGTCAGACATTAAAAGATATTTTTTTGTTTGTTTTTTGTTAAGTCATTAAGTGATTTTTCTCCTGTTTTGTGCAAGCACTGTTGAGATTTTGGTGGGTGCTGGCTCAGTAGTCCTGGTGAGTAAAGTAAACAGTCCTTATTTCCCCATGAAGGGAGCATGAAGGAGGACAGTTGTGGTAGCGTTGGTGGTTCAGAATGCAAATCAATTATAGGAGTGCTGAATTTCACTCCCTTAGTCCCATGAAGTGCTCACAAGTTACTCCAATTGCTGACAGTAGATTTCAAAATGCAGATTAAAATAATCTGTATTGAAAGACCACTCAAACAACTGAAAATAAAAGAGAGGAGATGAAAACAATAGGCAGTGTTCATAGAAAGGTGTTAGATGAGAACAGGAGTATTGCAGGTAAAAAAGATTATTTTTAACATACGTGTGCTAAACCGTACCTGACTAAAAGGGAATATTCAAAGTAGCTTTACATCTAACAAGGAACATCACTGGGTGGAAGACGTCAAATTCAACTTGTGAATGAGTACACCAGCTCTGTGCCTGACGACGCAGCGGTAACTTGGATTCCACTGATAACTTAAGACTAACACCAAACCAAGGGACCTTTTCTGATATGAAAATAGAATATACAGTCTCTGAAAAGTGTGTTTGTACTTTAACATTGTCTTGGTTTGTAGTTCTTGCCAATATTTGTAATTAGAGCTTTACTTTACTGTTTCCACTTTTCCATTTTTTTCCCCAACACAGTGAGCCAAACCTACCCCAAAGCTTTTTGGCTTTGGTTTTCCTTTTGAAAATCAGAAAAAAAAAAAATCCTTCCTCCTGTGATCTCCACAATTACCTTTCTCCCATTCTTCAAGCTTGTAATAAAGAATATTTATGCAAAGCAGATATTCAGTGTTCAAGAACAAGCTAATAGGATTCTTTTCATAATTGGTAGTTCATTGCACATTTGTATTCATAACTGTTCCCCCTGTACTAGAACCCTCTGAGCTGCAGAAAAGGGATTCAGTGATTTTATACTACATGCTTTTGTGAGCTGTCAAACCTAACTAAAGAGTCCCTTCTATTTAGAAAAGACTTTCATGACATCTCCAGCAACCAGGAACAGGCTTTTACTGGTTAATACATGAAGTAGTTCTGTTCGATATTACTGTCCTGTTCAGAGAGAGGGCAAGAGTGTCCCAGGCTTTAGGTTCATCCTTCCCAAGTGAGTAGTCCTTTGGAGAAGCACGATTTGGAGCTAAACCTTTTCTTGGGTAGTAGCCTTCCCCTCACTGTGTGTCTTCTCCAAGTCTTCTCTTCTTAGTTCCCTAAAGGGAACTAATCTAAAGGGGTCCCTCAAGGGCAGAGTCTGTTATTCCATCTTCACAGATTCCTCACAATTATCTATTTACCTTGTTTATACGTGCCACAAACCCAGCTCATGTGGGCCATCTCCAGGTATCACAAGACCATCATCTGGTGAGGATGTGGAGAAGCAGCAGGGTGCAGGATACTGTGGATCTAACATCTGCTGTATAAAAAGTTATAGGAAAATCTTTGCATGTGACTGTAGTTCTTTTGAATATGCTCTCAACTTCTTTCGTCAAAGAATCTCTGTTTTATGTTTTGGTTTGGTTTGATGAGCACTGTTGGACCTCAGTATCTCAAATATGAAAACTGGAAAAAAAAAAGAAAAAGTAATTACAAAAGACTTTTTCCTGATCAAAAGCACAATCTCTCCTGCCTCTGGATAATGCATCCACTGGACCCATGCATCCACCTCTTCTTTATGGACTCACTAGTTCAAACTCACTGCTATGGATCACAAGATCGCAAAGACAACAGCCATTCATTGCACTCTCCAGCAGCAACTTAAAAAAGCGATTTTATATGTTATCATATATAGTACCAGGGAACTGGACTTGATGTTAGAAATCTTATCCTATAACCTGATTTATTCATTCAAGAATGTAACTCAGCATCAGGAACAAAGTGAGGATGGAAGGATACTGCAAATCCTGGGCTCTGTGGAAAGAAGACATAGGCTGCACCGGATTTTCAGACTATCAGCTCACGTAACTGTCTGAAGAGCTAAACTGGTAGTGCTACAGGTGAAACACATGAAACTGGAGACTGTATGCAGGATCAGATGCAATCCTGTGGTCTTTATCGATAGAGTTCAGATAACATTCACCTGAAAGGGACAGAATAAAGATCTCAAAATTCGACTTTCTATTGCAAAATTCTAAGCAAACTGGGAATATTACCAAAATGAAAGAAGGTAGAAGAATTCGGAGGCTAGACTGTTGTTTGCCACTTGCATGTGTCACAGAGTGAATGATTTTAATGATTCTATCCGTGAGTAGTTTTCGGTCACCCAGCATACAGAAAAAGAAAAAAATTTATAAACTCTTTCTAGTACAATTATGGGTTATTGCAGTAGTTGCTATGCTAGAGAATGGCATCTGGATGGGAAAGCTCGGGATTGTCTGGCTGATTAAGCATTATTAGCATTTTTCAACTCAGAAAAAACCACAGAGTTGATGAAAGCAAGAAAGAAACACGCATCCTGCTGCTAAATCTCATGGTGGGAGGAACACGCACACTTTAATAAGCTGGCATTTTGAACTGAAACAAGAAGGTCCAAAGACTGTCATCCCACAGGGATGAATGCGCTTGTGCAAAGCAGAAGAATTTTCCAAGTAAATTACCTGGAAAGACTGCAGACTGCAGAAGAAAAGAAGGCAAAAATAGGTCACAAAGGTGCATTGAAATAAATATAAAGGCACACCTCTACACTCTGAAGCAAGCCTGTGTCTTTAGCTTATTTTCATACTGAGCCATCTCTGATCCACATCATTTATCCTCAGGAGGTTCAGAGGAGCTTTAGATCTTTTCTGAAAGGGTTTCGCACAAGCAGATGGATGTTTCTTATAACCCAGGTAACAAGCTGATGGCCTAGCTTGATTCTTTCTGAGCAAAACCTGCCTGGTATGACCCTGGGCACTAGCCAGGCTAGCAGTCAGCAAGGTGCCTGGAAAGCAGGCAGGACCTCCGAGTGCAATGTCGGTTTTCAGCAAGCTCCTCACTTCGCAGCCTCAGTTTACCCACGATATCGCAGAGGTGAATTGAAAGCACTGGTAAAGGAGCCCTGCTCCAGCGCTGGATATGTCTCCTCTTTAACTGTAGTAGAGGGAGGCCATGAGAAGGAACTCTCAAATCTCAATGCTATTCTTCATGTATGACTACAAAATTATTGATGCCTGACCTTACCGACACGGAGGTTTGCAGTGCATTACAATAGCTCACTTAGCAATAACTGCTAGTTTTGATCTTTGTAACAAAATACAAATTCCCCACATGAAATAATGGAAATCTGAACTCAGTTATTGATTCCAACTGCAAGAACAGTAAAATAGTTAAATTACAGGTCAGAAATGGCCTTCTTCCTTTAGAAATGTGAAAGGTAGCCTCAGGCTGGATTTAGCAAAGTAAACTAGTTAAGCAGAGGAAAACCAGCACATCCCTTGTGACACCAAGTCCATGTTTGGAATGCCTGCTAGTACTGTCTTGTTTTATTGAAGAATATGACAACCGGTTGTGCTACAGCCTGTCAGGAGATACCGGCATTGATTTAAACTGTGTACATTCAGGACACACAGGACAACTGTCGATGATCGCTAACGGGGTGTGGAGCTCTTCTGTTGTTCTCAGTCGCTAAGTGCCTCTCCTACATTACTTCATTACATTACTTCAGTATAAAAATAGCAAATGAGGATTTTAACATTTCCAAGTGTAAAAACCAGAGTGAAAGCCATCTGTTGCAACAGGACACGGGGTGATGCTTTTGAACTAAAAGAAGGAGATTCAGACTAGAGAAAAGGAAGAAAATTTTTACACTGAGGGTGGTGAGACACTGGACAAGGAAGGTTGCCTAGAGAAGTGGTAGATGCCCCATCCCTGAAAACGCTCCAGGTCGGGTTGTCCCTTCGGGCTCTGAGCCCCCTGCTCTGGGTGCAGATGTCCCTGCTCCCTGCAGGGGGCTGGGCTGGGGGAGCTTTAAAGATCCCTTCCTACTCAAAGCATTCTGTGGTTCTATTTCTCAAGATTTTCTGAATCTTGAGCAGGATATATGTTTTGATACTGACTTTCCTGTAGGGGTTTTGTCCTTTTCCCTGTGTTCTCTGTCAGTGTTCATCCTGCCTGCTGCAATCCCTGTCCTCTGCTATGAGCTGTCGGGCTGCTGCACTTTTGTGTGCACAAGCCCTTACTTCCAAAGAGAAGCCAGGCTGTGTTTTACATCATTAATAAATGAGAAATTTAATTGCTACAAGAGATGTCTTGACAAAGACCATTCTGGTGTTGAGGACAAGCATTCTACATTTACTTCCTCTGCATGATTTCATAGTCAAGAGTGCTGAACCTGAGTCTGGACTCTGTGTTGTTGCTACAGTCTCTCTTGAGAGCCCTTCCCATCCAATTCTTTAATAAACATTAGCCTGATCTTAATTTTGAGATGCACTCTCTTGTTTATACATTACTGTCATTCTCTGTCTGCAACTCTATGAGCTGATTTCATCAAGAGAATTATCAACTAGACAATTTTCAAATGTTATTGTAGGTGTTTTACCAATAATTATAAAGAGTGGGGTCTCTCTCACTCAGTATGAGAGCAACAGAGAGATGGAGGCTGTCTGTTATGTGTGGAGAGTGTGCTTGGAATCCTGAGGAGCACAGATGTGAATGATCCCTGTCCCCGAGAGCTTACAGTGAAACAAAGCAAACTGAGAAAACCATATGTAAAAACATTTAGAAGCAGAGGGCTTTTAAAATGTCATTTACACCACATTTTATAAACAATCCTTTTTTTTTCTTTTGGAAGATAGAGCTCTGTATTTCTGTCTTACTCAGAGGTCCTACTGAGATAAAAGCAAAGCAGTGACAAGTCATAGTCACCTACCGTTTTGATTCCTGGAAAAATCTGCACACACAGTAGCAGTAGAAAAGTATTCTTTGAGAACCACTCCTGATGTTTTACTTCTGACTGTGCAGTATCTAAGTGCTGTAACAGAAATCTCCTGTTCTGCAGCAAAAAGAGAATTAAAGTTCTCTGATGGTTGTACACAGTCACCAACTTAGCATATTATACAGCATAATGTTGTGTGGATGATAAGCATTCTGGCTTTTACATTACTGAGAGAGAGATTTTTCAGAAATGACAAAGACTGGTATTAAATACAAACTATTAAATGTCATTAAATAGTCATGGCTTTCATTAAAGTGTGATTGAATGAGTAAGACACTTGTAATTGTCCTACTTGGAGGGCTTGATTCCAACTCCAAAATGTAATTCAGCTCCAGGGGAAGACAGACTTGTTTTCCTCTTCTGAAAGTGAAAGAAGCTCCCAATTCAATAGCAGAACAGTGCAAAAACTCCCTTAATAAAAGCTTCTAAAGAGATATTTTGAATTAGTATAGTCCTGCCATGGTGATTCTCTGGGTACTGTGTGTCCTGTCCAGTCCTAATCAGTCCAGTCCATGCTAGTCTTTGGTGAAGCCTGCACTGTTCCTGCCTTAAGGAGCTGTGTTCCGGTCAGCGGTGATTTGTAGTCCATTGGGCAGATGCAACTCTACATTTCCAGTCCACGTGGAACAACATTTTCTCTAAATGTTCAACACACACTTTATAAAAAAGGAAAAAAAAAAATATTTTTTTGAGTGAAGTTAAGTGCAAGACTGACGACTCTAGAGGGAGGCAGGAGCCAGCAGAAAATAAGACATGACTAAGCAGTGACTGAAAGTGGGGTGCTAAGACTGCACCCCAACTTATCTTCCCGCTCTTCTGAATCCTCCTGCACTGCTGGGAAAGGCCAAGCCAATGTTTCCCCATGTCTGCAAGTTTCAAGAAATTGAAGTAATGTTAGTTGGGTTGGTATACTAACAAACAAACATATATTACGCATCATCAGGCTTTAGTGCTTAACTAGAAAGAAAAGAAAATACAATAATAATTGTATGCAATTGTTCAATGAGTTAAAATTGTAGTGTAACTGTTATTATTGCTAAGGAGACTTACTTGACATTGAATGCTTGAGGCTTTGTGATAAGGATGTTTTCACATCAATAAAAATCCCCTTAGTTTTACTGATTAAAAATTCTTATGCCTACATGAACACACCCATAATATATACACCATTGCTAAAACAGTCTCTAAAAATCACCTTCTTTGTAACATCTCCCTGCAAAATCCTATTTCGGATCACACCTTTTTTGAGATTTAATACATTTGCTACAAGCAAACTGCTAAGAAAAGAGTTGCACCACCACAGTGTCCGATGGCTGGATTTGCAATAGCTGTTGATGTTTGATGCCCAGAAAGCTCTAGGAAACATCCATTTCAGTTTTGTCAGAAGGTCCAATTTTGTCCATATGAATGGTGTGGGCCCCTACTACATAGAAATCAGGTGGTGGATTTACCTGCGTGCTGTAGTTTCTGAACTGCTTACTTGGAATAGCCTGATGAGAATGGAGTTCTCATCTTAGAGGTCTCGTCTTGGAGTTCTCAGTTAATCAGAGTTCGCTGAAATTAATATATATGAGAAAAAAAATGGGAAAAGAGTGGAACAAAACAGCTTATTCTGAAAATAGTTCATGGATACTAGCATACATTTTTCAGCTAGAAAGATAACATTTATTAAATTAATGCAAGTAATAAATGATCTTTCAGACTTAACAGAAGGAACGATTAAGCTTCTCGATATAGTAAAGGCAATGGGAAAGGTGGGGGAGGAAAGAGCCTGAGGCGTTTGGTGATATGACAAATAAGACCGAAATAGCGCAGAGTTTTCTCAGCTGCAAAGGCAGATGTTTGCCGAAGCGGCACAGATGCTCATTCTTTCGGATGTAGGATTCCCTGTAGTGACATATCTGAATAAAGAATCTTGTACCAGCTATTTATCTCTAATGTGCCCAGAGAAACGGGCCTTTCTCTACATTTCTGCATTCCACACCCCTCCCAATATGCAGCGATCTTTAAGAATAAATCCTACTTTATCAGCTGTCTACACTGTAATAGGGAAAATCCTCCAAGGGCGGGACATTTTTGTTTGACTCATCCTCTGCATGACAGTGGCAATCAATCTTTCACCTTGCTCAGCCCATGTGAATTGGTGGGCTAAAAATAAGACTCCCTTTTCCACAGATGTGGATGAGATTTTAGTGCCTGTGCATATACACTAGGGAAGATTCGATAATGTGCGTGAAAATGTCCCAGGGGAAGCATTTATTCTTGTCTTCGCTCCTCCTTTCAAACCCTGCTCTCTTTTCCCTGTCCATCGGAGGCGTAGTGGTATCGCGTACTGGCGGCTCTCCCAGCTCTCACTTTGAGTTGTCACCTGACATTAAGAAAAACGAAAAAACCCCCAACCAAACAACAACAACAAACCCACCAGAGACTAAGGAAGTATTGTGTTGTCACAGTTGCATTGAAAACCTTGAGAACATGTCTGAAGGTAACGGGATGTTACTGTTCGTTTGGTAACACTGCTTCACATCTCAAAATAATTAGGTTTGAGTCGTGCAAATTGACCTATCCAGTTTGTTGTGTACCAGCTTTGATGCCAGCAATGATATATTCAGCATCACTGTTGTTCCCGTTCTCCTGGTTATCAGACCATTTAGCAAAACAAAGGAGCAGCTTTTTATTCTGACTTGCTGGTTTAGGTTAGTTGCTCCAGCACTTTGGTTTCAAGACTATGAGATCCTCTCTCCTCCAGTTGAAAGAATTTAAGTGAAAAGAGCCAGATGGTGCACCAGGACTGCAAAACATGTCAGCCCAGGAGGCCCTACGTGTGAACACTGCTGCCCTGCGTGGTGGTGTTTCGGAGGTGATGTAGGGTTTCTACTGGGTTCCAAACCACTAAGAGAAATAGCTGAATTAATTCCTCCCATAAATATTCCAAACATGTAGAAAGCAGAACAGGTGGCTGAGTCTTTTAGCTGCAATTAGGGTAGCACATAAAAACTTGTTAGAACGTTTTCAGGGAAATGGAACATCGTTGAAACACACTGTTCCCAAACAAGAGCATTTTTCTGAGAAACTGTTTTCGAGCAAACTCATCTCCAGGACTGAAGAGAAGATTTGTACTCCATGGTGTGGGAGCTAGATGACTTTAGGACATTCGGGTTGTCTTGTTTTACCCATAATAATGGTGGAAGAAGAGAATGAATGGGGCTAAAAAGTTGCAGGCACCTACCCTGGAGGCTATGGGCTCCCAGGCAGCAGAGGCACCTGCTAGCAGCTCACCACCACTGCGGCAGACGCTTTGGGGAACATGCTCATTGTCATCATTTCCTAATAGGTCACTTCGGATCCTGAAAGCTGAGTATATCATCTTCAAGGGAACTTCAGTTCCATACAGGCTGACAATTTTCAGTCTCTTTTTGAGAGAGCCTGGAACTTGTTCTTTCTGAAAATGGTGCTTCATACGTCTCCTGGCATTCTGGGAAGGCCTTGGCCTAGCAGGATGAGCTTGCAGTGAGAATCACATGTTCTAATTTTGGATGCAACGTGTTCTTTGCAACTGCTTAGCATGAATGTTCTTTATTCAGAGGGCAAGAAGAAATGTCTAAAAGGTGGGTCAAGGATGGGATACGCGTCTAGGAAATGGCAAAGCCACCTACTAGCCATCTGCTGGAAAAGATGCTGCTGCTCCCAGCTCTTCCATTTCACTAGATGTCTCACTCAGGGAGCTTCAGGGGTGCCCTGAGCTCAGAAAACTCAAATGCGCTGCTCAACCCTCCTTCTAGCCGTTTAGTGAGCTGGTGAGTGCTCAAGAGGTGCAAGGGAAGTAGCTGGATTAGGCAGCTGAAACTGAGACAGAGATGGAACTTTTGGACAGTGCTTCCCCCTGCATCATCAGCAAAAGGAAAGAACATTTCAGTCCTTTTTGGGAATGTGGCGGTTACATCGTGGTAAATTACCCATTTGTCTTTTGCAGTGTCAGCTGTCACGAGCAAGGCTGGTTTAGGGCTCTTTGAGGGGTATCGTGATCCCGTACTACTTCAGAAAGAAGATAGTATCCCACCTGCCTATCTCCTGTCTGTGATGGACACCACTGTCCATCATAGTTGTCCATCATTCTTGCCTGGCTTCATTCCTTCTCCAGGCACAGTTGATGCACTAGAACTGCCCTTCTATTTTTAATTTTATTTTCCTGAATCAGTTTAAAAACCAGGTGTCTGTACTGCCATCTGGTAGGCACAAATGAAATGTGATGGAGTCACAGGATCAGGGGTGTGTGTAAGCATGAGGTCCATGTGGCAGAGGCTGATTAAACTGCTTAAACTAAGGTTTTCTGGTTCAGTGGCTTTGAGTGGGGTTTCAGTGGAGTTCAACATCTACAAATGTTGCTGATAGGACCTTGTATATCTCAACAACTTTGAAATAATGCGCCAATACTCTCAGATTTTTAGCGAAGCAAAATTTTTTGTCTGGACGCCTTCCAGTGATCTGTGTCTTCCTTTTTTGCCTGTATCCTACGGTAGGACTTCAAACAAATGATCCCTACTGCAGATGTTAACATGGAGAAAATTCCAGACTGGTACCTGCTTCATTTCTTGGGATGAAATCTTACA
Organism: Buceros rhinoceros silvestris; assembly: GCF_000710305.1. NCBI lineage: Eukaryota > Metazoa > Chordata > Aves > Bucerotiformes > Bucerotidae > Buceros > Buceros rhinoceros. Next base: position 28,721 of record NW_010397162.1, read on the forward strand.
CACTTCTTACATTTTTTCTTCAAATTTTCTTTCTAAGGAAGTGTTTTCTTATTTCATGGTGCTGTTTCATCACTTCCTTTGTTCCTCTCTGTTTCATTACTTTGGTGTGCTGGAGGCACTTTAATAAATTTTTCTCCCATATCTGAATATTCGAAATCTCTCATGTGAGTCTCTATTTTTATTAATTTTTTTCGCTTTAAATTGTATTTTTGTCTGCTCCTCTTTCCTCTATTTTCTTTGTCCATTCCCTGCCTTTTGTCTCTCTTTATCTTCTATAATTGTCTGGTCCCTTAAGAGATTTTTAGTCTTTTCAACATTTAAAGGCAGAACAGAATGGTTCTGTAGAGTTCACAGCTGTAAGATCAGTTCTGATTTTAATGCTCTTGTCCTGGATACAGAGATTTTCTTACACAAGGGAATGACTCATTCTCCACTGCATTCAAATCCAGCAAGTTTAAGTTACACTGATAGTCGCGATGGAGATCAATTATTTATAAAGGAGGCAGAATTGGCTCCCTAGCAGCTTTTCAAAAATGCTTTCTGAGATCCCGTGCATTTCTACTTCAGATCAGACAGCAGTATCCTCACAGGAAGTGGCATATCTAGCCCTCTTCTGTGATGGATGCCTAAATATCTGAAATTTAATTGTGCTTAGCCAATTACCTTGAAAAGTGCAAGTGTTAGTAGAACAGCCAGGCTTCACTAATTCCAGAGCTGCCAGCCATATAACACACTGAGTGAAGCACAACCTTTTCCCTGTCTTAATTGCCTCCTGCCCCTCCCACCCCCAATCAGTGTTTATACACCCTGATGAGACCCCCCTGAGACCTCTCTTCTGCAGGCCCAGCTCTCTCAGCTTATCCTCATGTGGGGGATGCTCCAAGCTCTTGCCTTACTCATCTTTGCGATCCTTCACTGGAGTCTTCCCATGTCTGTCTGGTTCTGGGGAGCCCAGACCTGGAGCGAACACTCCAGATGTGTCTCATCAGTGCTGAGTAGAGGGGAAGGATCCCCTCCCTTGACCTGCTGGCAAAGCTTTTCCTGTTCCAGCCCAGGATGCTATTGGCCTTCCTTGCCATAAAGGTTCGTTGCTGGGTCTTCATTAGCCTGTTGTCCACCAGCACCCTCTGGTCCATCTCTGCAAAGGGGCTTTTTCTAAGACCACACTTTTGTTAACAGGAACACAACTCAGATCTTGCCTGAACAAGGTAAGAATAATTTACCAGAATGTTCTTTTTCTGGGGTAGGGATTCCAGAGTAAAACCTTCCAACAACGAGTTTAAATAATCTTTATACCTTGTCTGCAGCAAACATTGTTATGTCAAATGATCTAATGTCTATAATGTTGCCTATAAGAGTAAAATACTTTATCCTGAGGGAAATAAAATGGCCCCATTGGAGATCTGATATTTTTCTTTCTTATTCTAAATTAATTAATTATTTTCAATAAATGAACCTGGAATTTTTATTTCTGGAACTATAATACCAAATAATTTCTTTAGTAACTTGCTAATTTTTCTTTAACTTACTAAACAAAACCATGCTGCAGGGAGCCTATTAAGTTATAAAGCACATAAAATTAATTTTCTTCCAGCTCTAAGCTGAGGTTAGGAAAATACTTTTAAAATTTGAATGGATAAATTTTCACTTTGAGGCTGCCTTTGTAATCTCCATCTTTGTTTTTAGGACAATGAGATGGCAGTTGCATTTTTCTTGCTAAGATTTCTATACCTTACATTTCAGTATCCACACTTCCATAATTCTCGAAGAGTGAATACAGCGACCTCAGGAAGAAGCCATAGGTTAGAAGGTTCTTAGGAAATGTTTGTCATCGGGAGTTGGTGAGTATGCTGGCCAGCCATTTCACAACACAAACGGGAAGCGACTTACACAAAAGTGCATTCAGAGGGAGATCAATGACTGCCAGGTATGCGTGTGACCAGGATGGAATGTCATCCATCCTCCCTTCCCTTCCACCAGAGATTTATTTCTCCCAGTCCTGCTCAGGACACAGTCTCATGAGCCTGGAAGGACCAGTCTGCCCATACAGCAGGTCAGGGAATGCTGGAGAAGCCCAGATGTGCTTTGGATGGTGAAGAATTGCCTGAGGCTCTGCTAGAGTTTTGTGGGGAAGCAACTGGCATCAGTTTGGTTGTCTTCCGCAGAACTGGCTTTGATCACTCTGTGTTGTCATGGTAACATGAGCCTCTGATCAAATGAGCCTTAATCACTGAGTTAGAAGTCAACCTCTCTTCCTATGTGGAATTGTTTCGTTCCACACAGAAGAGTTCAGACAGCTCTCTTGAGCACTCCATGTCAATTGTCAAATCTCCTCTACGCTGTTTGGTGGTATAATATTACAAACATATGCCCGGGGAAAATATTGGAAGAGCATTTGCTACGCAGGAAAATGCGTAGCAATAAGCACCTGAAAACCTCTGGTTGAACTGTAGTAAAAAGCAGTATGGCAAAGGGGTGGATGTTCTCTGGAGCTCAATGCCTGTCGGATGTGCGATGGTGTCGGATATTAAATAGCTGTATAGCAGTCATGAGTATGCTGTGTTCTCTGGATACGAGGAGGTTACGAGGGCATCTGTTCAGCACTGTAACAGCACGAAGGATTAACAGGTTTTATGAAGGTGATGATACATCAGCTTTTTTGTTCACGTAGCTGCATTACTAAAAAGGGGCCTTTTCGTAGTCTGAAACACCCGTGCTGTATTGGAATGCCATAATGTTTCTTGACATTATAAATTAACTCACACAGGGCTCTGTTCTGTGGTGGCAAAATTACATCTGGTTTCTAAGCTATCGTATTTGAAGGCAGCTCTCGTGTCTGCAGAGTGTTATTATGGAAACATGCCTTCAAGGAGGAGCTTCGTAAACAATAAAATATTTAGTAACCACTGGGAATGAGTGAAAAGATGAGTTTTCGGGAATAATTCAGGGTTATTAATTTTTTAAAAAGATATAAGGATCAAATGAATACGAGAGTGCCGAACAACTCTGCGTAAACCTGGTTAATGAATGAAATTTGGGCATCTCAGTGGTGAGTTAGCTGTTGCCAGTCATAGCTGTGTGTGAAAAAAATACATGGGTAGGTACTACTCTGAGAAAAAGAGACAGTTCCTCACATTAAAAATTATGACCACCTCATCTAAGCAATGGAAAGACAAGGGAAGAGGTAATCAAAGGGTTTAGTGAGCCCCTGCAGAAAGATGTGAAGGACTGCAGATGCAGAGAGGAAAGCTTCTGCTTTTTAAGGTAGAAATAAAGGAGGCATTACAGAAGATGCAGTCACAGGATTTGTTTATTTTAAAAATAAAATAAAAGGAAATTGAAAAAAATCAGTTGAACCCATCCTTCTACCTAAGCCAAACAGTTTAGTAAGTTGAGACAAGGGGGACTCTTTTTAACATTCTTGGTGGAAAATGTCACGCAATGGTGGAGTACTGGCGGTTGCCTATAGAAAAGTAGAATTATCTTTGGCAAATAGACCGTCTCCTTTAATACATTTCTATCAACTGTCATTTGACATCAAAGGCATTTCAGCCTCCAGCCGAGCATGTCTGAACGGTGGGCTGCAGTTAGAGACTTCTCTTTTTGAAAGGAATTCCATACCGCGTTTTCTGGCTATTACTTGTTTGTTGCAGAATAAAGGAGGGAAAG
>NW_010397162.1:32484-41648 GCF_000710305.1 Buceros rhinoceros silvestris
GGAAAGAGGCAAAATATGATAAATTAAATAGTAGGAGATGAATATGACAGCTGTGAGATCGAGATTTTCTTGATGTGTTTACAGTTGGTGTCATAATTCTTCAAGGAAATGGAATTAATACTTCAAATTGTTTGATCAAAACTGTGGGTAATTGGAATGTGCTCAAAATTAAAACGTGATCCTTTCAGAGCCAACTTTTAGACAAGGTTGCTGATCTGTTAGGTGAAGCTTATGGGTGAAAAGCTCTGCATCAAGGAACTTGCTGCAGATTCTTTCTTTTGATGTTTTTGTCATTACAATGAAGGGAGAAGAAGATGTCAGAAATGGAAACAACACACTCTACCGTTTCCTTTCTCAATCCAGATCAGAAGATTGGGAGTTTCTATTTTTCTTTTTTCTTTAGGGTTTTTTTTTCCAAGTTCAGGATTATCTAAATGTAACTCAATTAGCAGTACTTCTTGCTTAGAATATTTATTAATTTTATGGTTAGGCAGTGAGTCAAGGACCAAGACTTTTTCTCAGCCTTAAATAACTTCCTATCAAATAGTAATATCCAAATCTGTTCTGAAGGGCAAGAAAACAACTGTCTATTTTCTAACAATTTTGACTACTTAATTTATTGTATTTATAATTTACTATTTCCGAGAAAGATGAGGAAACGTCACAACATTAATTTCTCTTTGATCTCACTTTTCTCTGAAGTTTTCATCATGTTTCTACTCACGTTGAAGATGCTTTTTTCTTAGCAATCTTCCCCTCAGGTAGAAAGCTATCTGCTGGTCGAGATAATTTTTCTCTCTAGTAATTGTTTACAAAATTGAAATGGAAACATTCTGTATTGTAAATGTTTGGAAACTTTTTTTGCCTTTTAGGCTTGAAGTTTGAATACTGCAATTATTTTCTACAGCTAGATATATCAGCATCTGGTGATTTTCCTTTGAAAAAACATTGAAATGTATGTTGTTTCCTTAGTTTTAGATGGATATAATCAATATATTCTAAAATGAAACAAACAAACAAAAGGAATAAGAAAGGGCAGAAAGGAGGAAAAAAAAAGGTAGCTAGTTCATCTAGATAGATTTCAAAGTCCTTCATAACCATGGAAGTGTTGCATGAGAATACAATGCTGACAGGATGGTGTTTATTTATAATTTTGTAACAAATATGCAAAGTTTTGCCAAGTTTTCATTTTCTTCCATCCCATTTAGGGTCATTCTAAGTCCTATAAGAAGCACCTGAGAGAACTGGGGGTGTTTAGCCTGGAGAACAGGAGGCTGAGGAGAGACCTCATCCCTCTCTAGAACTGCCTGAGAGGATATTGTAGCGAGGAGGGGGTCAGTCTCTTCTCCCAAGTAACAAGAGACAGGATGAGAGGAAATGGTCTCACGCTGCACCAGGGGAGATTTAGGTTGGAAATTCAGAAAAAATTTCTTCGCCAAAAGGATTGTCAAATCCTGGCCCAGGGCAGTGGTGGAGTCCCCATCCCTGGAGGGGTTTCCCAGCCCTTGTGTCGAGGTGGTGCTGAGGGACAGGGGTCAGTGGGGACCTGGCAGTGCTGGGGGAATGGTTGGACTTGATGGTCCTGAGAGTCTCTTCCATCCAAAATAATTCTGTGATTTTGTACATGTGCTTGCCTGGTTGGGGAACAACAAACAGGTTTTGAAAGGGGAGGAAAGGAGCACAGGCATTGTGGACTTTTTAAACGTTATTTTATTTCCCTCAGATTGCGCAGTATGTTGTATATTACCTGTTGTCCATGCACTACATATAGGATAACACTGTACAGGGAGTAGTAAGCATTTAACATGAAATGTTTTGAGAAAAAGAAATAAAAGCTGGAGGCTTTTGGAAGTCTTGGAGAGTCAGAACTGGTTGGTTCTATCTAAAACAACAAACTGAAAAATATGACTGATAATGTATTAAAGGTAATTTAACAGAGGAGAATGTGAAGAAAGACCATGTTAAGAACAAGGCCACCAATCCTGCTGTTTTCACAAGAGGCAAAGGGGTATGAAAATGCTTGTCTGATCTAGCTGCCAGTCCCAACAGCCTGTGAGCTCTGAGGTGGGACATGGGACAATGCCCTTAATAACTTGCTTTAACTTTTGGTCAGCCCTGGAATGGTTGGGCAGCTGGACTAGATGATCCTTGTAGGTCACTTAAAACTGGGATATTCTAATTGTCAGGGAAAGAATTGCTGAATGAGCCCGGCAGTCCTGGCAAATCTAGTGCAAAAGCACATCATTCAAAGAGATGATAGAACTGGAGGTGGTTTGTGCACTGAAGAGCTATCATCAAATGTAAGTATAGTGTCCATGTGTGCTGTGCTGAGGTTGTTTCTTTGTTTATGGGAGGTCAGTGTTAGCAGAAACTGGTCAAAAGCCATTTATTATCATTGCAAATGATGCTTACCCTTACCTGCCTCCTAGAATAGAGACCTCATTTTACCTCTCTCCTGCTGTTAATGTCTGCATTTCAGATTGGAGATAAAGTGGAGTTTTCATCACAAGCACTCTCAAGAACAATCTAGAACAGACTGTAGTCTCATTGAAAAACAAACAAACAACAAAAGTTTTGTTTTGAGAAAAAATCATAGGTTTGCACTGCCAGCATTACTGAAGATGAGACCCAAGGTCCCTGCGGCTGCAGAGCATGTGTCCAAGAGTTTAACATGACTAGATGATTTAGTTCCAGCTCTCTGAAGTAAGTACTGTATTTGTCTAGAAATGTCCATTGTTGCAGCTATTTGGTTGAAAGGAAAGACCTGTTACATTTCAGGGCATTTGTTGTAAGGCCGCTGGAGCCAGCACTGGTGCATGGATGGTGATGTGCTGTGGTGCTCTTCTGTTTGAGCTCAGGCACTGAAAGAGATGGACCTTTGGACACATCTTCACAAACAGCGGTAACCGAACACGGGGATTGAATAGCCTTGACCTAGTAAAGGTCAAACATTTAATCATAGTGAAAACAAACCAACTGAGAACTCAGCCTAGATAGATTTCAAATCAAATACAAGCCTTGGTGCTTGAATGCCTGAAAATGTGAAACACGTGGCATCTGCAGAATGTAACTGTTTGAGGTGGCCACACAAAGTTCCTAAAAGATTGAAAGACGAAAAATGAGGATTTCCTTCTGTGCTCTAAAATACCGGAAAGGGATGTAATATATTATTTAGTAATCAATTTTATCAATGTCGATGTTAACACTGATACTATAATGGGGATTAAAAAAAAAGTTCAATTTTCAACTTCTTTGCAAATATTTCTTCGTCTGATTTGCTATATAACTCCTTAGAGGTGGAAGAACATTCCAGAGCAAGAGAAACTTTGAGAACCACAAAACCAAAATTTGTAATCATAAAATGAGACATGATATTTAACTCCGTAATTTTGCACGTCGTTATTACAGGTTATGCATATGACTTGTTTATTTCACGCTGTTACAATATAATTGCATCACCACAAAGAAACTTCCAGGGAAGGCTCTGTTGCTCTCATCTGAAGTGATGGTTTGCTGAGGCATGGAGCCAGTCTAGATGCTAGTTGGCCCTGCAAGATGAGGCCACAGTCTTCCTCCTCCTCCTCACCTTGCAAGCCCTCTTTGCCCTTTGGTGCTCACCTTTCTTGCCCAAGGGAGCTGATTCTGGTCTGGCCTGGATGTCTGCCAGCAGATCTGCAGCAGGCCACCTTCGTGCAGCGAGTCCGGAAGCCCAAGAGGGCGATCCACCCCCGGGCTGCTGCTTTTAAAGGCTCCTGACGTAACATTACATTCACCTGACTCTCTTAACCAATTAAATGAGGAATTATTGTACTACATGAAATAATTCTATTTGTCCATTTCCCAAAACAAGGGAGTTTTAGCTCAAACCAGGACAGCTTCATTCAGGCCATCCCTCAGGAACGTGTCCCAGACTGGATTTTGCTTCATCAGGTGAAGGCTAGCAGAAAAGGGAGGAAATGTTTGTGTCTGTTTGGAGAGAAGGAGGGAAGTTGAGATTTAGATACTATTTAAGGATACTGCTATTTGCTCAACAAACACCATCAAAGTTTTATTGGAAGAGGAAGACTCAGATTGCCTTTTTTTATCTTTATAAAAGTAAACATTGTGATCACTTTTTCAAAAGACCAATTTTCTTGGATGATCAAAATGATTGCAGATATTACTCTGTTCTATTTTGCATTACAGTATTATGACAGTGTTTCTGTAATACCATGGCAAAAGTTTCTCATTGTCTTTAAATTTGTTTTATAGAGCTTATGGGAGTGGAGAAAAATCCACGCAGTATAACTCAGGAGGCTTTGAATCACAGACTACTGATAGCAACCCTACAAGCTGCCTCGGTGTTAGTTAATGACGACATGTTTTAGTTGTTAGTACCACACCTACATTAGCAGAAGGGCTGCTGCTGACAGACCAGAATCAAGCAGGCTGGGCTCCCTCTCATCCTCATGTCAAAGAACTAAAAAGTGAGGGGTGACTGAGTCCAGTCCCAAAGCTGCTTTAATTTTAAAGATGTCAAATTTTACAGGCACACTGTGTCTTCCAAAAAAAGTAGGACCTGAAGAGACCACTTCCACATTTACCTACGCTGATGGTAATTTAGTTTGTGCAGATTTTCTAGCAAGTTTCTCTGCCAGGGAATAGTGCCACAGGGATCAGCAAAGCTAAATAAGATTGAACAGGATTAGAAATAATGAGTTCTGTTGCATTTTCCTCTGTAGAATAATAACATTTCTGTGGCAGTGTTCATCGTAATATCTGTGATAAAAAGTGACAAAAGACATTTCCACCATATCCTTTTTCTTTTCTTTTTTTCTTTTTTTGGTAAAGACTCTTTCCTGAAAGACTGAGGTTGTTTTTCCCATGGAATATTTCTAAATTAAATGAAACAAAATGTTCAAATTTTTTTACTCTTGAAGGAAAACCCTGAAACATAGTGACCGCCTTGCTGACTTCAGAAACAAGAGAGAGGAGTTTAGAAGCTTTGGCCGAAAATCCAAAGCTGTAAATGGAAAGAAGAAAGGGGTCTGTTTCCAGAGACAGAGAAGTCTTTAAGTTGAAACATTATAGGTTGACATTTCGGGGAAAAAAAAATCTTTTTCATGTAGAGTTCATCAAGTAAAAAAAAAGATGATTTTCTGAAGTGAATTAGCCATGCTGACAAAACCATTTTCTGTATTTTTTTTTTTTTTTTTTTTTTTTTTTTTTTTTTTTTTTTTTTTTTTTTTTGGTCTGGTTCCAGTCAAAACTGAAGTCAAAGTTTTCCTGCTTTACACAAACATAGTACAAATAGCAGGAGGCGAAGTACATGGAATCGGTCCGGAATGGGGAATCACTTCACATGTCTGTTTTCAGGAATATTTGCAAATGGTAAAAGAAAAAATATTAGGATCACGGGGTGGTTATTCTGTTCACCAGAAATTAGTTGCAATAGAACCAATTCAAGTATTTTTAACTCTATTTCTGCATTTTTCTGCCATGAATGAAGTCATTGATTAAAGAAATAGACAGCTGCTGCTTCAGAAGAAAAAGAAAAAGGAAACCTATGACATCTTACGGGTTTTTCTTGTGTTTTAACTCATGTTAAAAGGGTAATTTCATCTTAATGTTCTTAATAAATAAATAATATCATTCCTCAGCCCCTGAAACAGGAGCAAATTTGTAATTCCTGTGAGTTTAATGATTTTCTCACACCTGCCAATGTAGTTAGTTCACATTTTTGGTAACTGTAATAACCCGTCACGTTACTATAATCAAGGGTCTTGTTAGCTTCATCAGAAATACCTACACACAGAAATTACCAGATGATACTGGTAGTTGACCGGTGGGTTCCTAACTTTTCTTCTAGTGGCCCAGCGTTCATCTTGGTCACACTGTCTATCCAAAGGACCTGAGGACTAATTCCCAGCTTGTGCTACGTTGAACTCCTGGTTTTGCATGTGAATGTTGGATGCCGAAGTGACAGGTTACAAAAAACTTTCTGGTTCCACCAAGACTCCAGACGTGGGGTAGAGTGTTTCAGTGCACGTTGTCAGGGATGAAGCTGAAGCTGGAAGCTACCTCATCTTCAGAGTCACTGAAATAACAGGCAAAAGAAATAGTGTAGTTAGAAATCTGTACCCTTTCTCTCCAAAACCCCTTCAGGAAAGAATAGTACTGGTTGTAATCTGGACAATATTTCAGTGAAGTGTTTTCTTCATCTGAACTTATTTTGCAAGTCTTTTTAGGTCTTACATGCAATTTTTTCTTCAATTGTAGTGAACATTGTAAATGTAAAAAAAATAATTATTTAAACCTTTTGATTTCTTTGTGGGGTCTTCTGTTTCACTTTAGATAAACAAAAGCAGATTCTCACATAAAGAAGGAATTAAAAAGAGCTTATGTTGTCGCCAAATCCCTGCTCTCTGCACTGCAAAGGGTCTATATGCTTAAGGACCTGAAGAAAGCTCTTAAACATTATTTGCCATTTCCCATGCAAGAGAAGAAGCAAATCTGTCAATCTCCACTTCTCTGTTGGTGAAACCATGCTTTCTGCTTCTTCCCTCAGGGGTTTTTTCCAAAGTTTCTTCTCTCTCCATTGCAGACTGCCATGTTTCTTAGAGATGGTCTCAGAGAGACATCTTAAGACATAAATATTAAGGTGAAGTCAGGTTTTTAAGCTTCCCTCATAGTTTTAAACTTTTTTTTCCCCTTCAAGGACAATGTTTTTCCTCTGTTCTTTCTTCTCTTCTTATACTGAAAACATGTATTTTATGTATTGAGACCATAGTCTGAATCTTGCTGTGGATTTTCTAACCTATCCCATCAGCAGTGCTTTACACTTATTTGTTATCCTCTACCTACCCTCTCTACACCACTGTTGCACCCCTAATAAAACCAGAAGTCATCTATGATTATATTAATTTGACTCTAATAGCCCAGAAAGTGACATCATATTTATTTAATCATGTTCAAACGTGAGTCACAAAGGTCAGATGTCATCATGGAGCTATGTGCGCATATATGTATATATATATATGTGAGTCACAGAATCAGAATCACAGAATCATCATCCGGCCGGAAGAGACCTCAAAGATCATCGAGTCCAACCGTTACCCTTACACTGCCAGGGTCCCTACACCATGTCCCTCAACACCAGATCCACACGATTTTTAAACACTTCCAGGAATGGGGACTCCACCACCTCCCTAGGCAACCCGTTCCAATGCTTAATAACCCTCACTGTAAAGAATTTTTTCCTAATATCCAACCTGAACCTCCCCTGGCGCAACTTAAGGCCATTCCCCCTCGTCCTGTCATTTTCGACATAGGAGAAGAGATTGACCCCCACCTCCCTACAACTTCCCTTAAGATAATTATAAAGAGCAATAAGGTCCCCCCTAAGCCTCCTCTTCTCCAGACTGAGTCCTGCTTTGTGAAACTGTTACTTTCCCATGGCTGGACATCTTCCCTATATAAAAGAATTCTTCCTGTTCGGAATTAAAAATCACTGTGTGCCTTTTCATTTCTGGGAAAGTTACAATTTTAGCGACTGTTAACAGCAGCAGAACACTTGTTCTGGCGGCAGACTATCCTGTGAAGTGGTGTTATCTTTCAAGTGAGACAATAAACCGGTAAGTATCATCCTCATGTTACTGATCTGGAGGTCAAATGTTGAAAACTTTAATTTCTTGAGATACTGCCTAACAGCAAATGATGAAGTAGCTGACAGGGATACATTCTTTATTTTCTTTCAAACTATTTATACTTATAAAGCTTGTGTTTTGTGGGAACTCCCGAAGCATCTGCAATGGTACAGTGCCAGCTGGAGAGGTCGGAGAGGTGACTTTCTGACAGCAATTAACTCCAGTGCTTACAAAGGGACTCACGCTATGTATCCAAGCCAGTACCTAAACAGTGGGATAGAGCCTGAAGCTGATGAGGACCCTGAGGTGAATCTCCCTCCACTTTCTTTCAAAGTGGAAGATCAGAAGATGTGAAGCTGATGAGGACCCTGAGGTGAATCTCCCTTGACTTTCTGACAGCAATTAACTCCAGTGCTTACAAAGGGACTCACGCTATGTATCCAAGCCAGTACCTAAACAGTGGGATAGAGCCTGAAGCTGATGAGGACCCTGAGGTGAATCTCCCTCCACTTTCTTTCAAAGTGGAAGATCAGAAGATGTGAAGCTGATGAGGACCCTGAGGTGAATCTCCCTCCACTTTCTTTCAAAGTGGAAGATCAGAAGATGTGAAGCTGATGAGGACCCTGAGGTGAATCTCCCTCCACTTTCTTTCAAAGTGGAAGATCAGAAGATGTGAAGCTGATGAGGACCCTGAGGTGAATCTCCCTCCACTTTCTTTCCAAGTGGAAGATCAGAAGATGTGAAAAGACCTCTTATCTTCACAGCTATGTGCGAGCTAGAGTATAACAATAACTGCACTTTAATTAAGAATAACAAATATTTTTTACCAGAGTACATTCTGTTCTGAATGAGACAAGTCAACACACAAAAAGGTCTGAAAATGAAGTCTCCTGCCCCATCAGATTCTCCTTGGTGTACAAGTCCTTTGCTTGAATCTTGCTTTCCTATCAGTCAGTGTTCACAGTCTTCTCTAACTGCTCAAACAAATCGCAGCCTGCTCAAGTTCCTGAGGAACATCTCCTCCATGTTGTTTTTTTCAAGGGTGGTTCTGAGCTGTTGCCAGCCCCACTGTCCTCTCCTGGACTCTTTGGCTGCAGACTCCCCACCTGCATTACAGGCCTTTCTCCTGTTGAAGGAACAGTTCAGAAGAGGGCAGTCTGATCAGGGAATTTGGAATGTCCTGAGCCTGCTGGCTGCTCTGAGTCACCCATCCAGAGAAGCCCTGCCCTGCTCCCTGCTGGCCTTCTTGACAGCCATGGCTACCTAAGTCCTTGAGCTTAAGAAAATGGGGATTAAGTTCAATGCAAGAGAAGTTGATTACTGGTTTTGCTGTTGTTTCAACCCAGATAAAAGCACTACTGAAAGATCTGGAGAATTAAACTGCTGTACTGGGTCTGACTGGGATGGAGTTCGTTTTCTTGACAGCAACCCATGCGGCGCTGTGTTTTGGATTGGCGACCAAGACAATGTTGGCAACATGCCAGTGTTTATTCTGTTTCTGAGCAGTGATTGTACAACATCAAGGTCTTTTGGTTTTCC
>NW_010397163.1:0-9958 GCF_000710305.1 Buceros rhinoceros silvestris
GCGTATGAGTGATTCATCTGGCTCCAGCGCACAGGTCTGCCGTAATAGAATACAGCACGAATAGCTACAATTATGTAGAATAAAACTGCTACAAATACGACTTCGGCAATTATTTGAGTCAACAGTCATATTATTTCAAGACAACAACACTTAGAAAAACAGATCTAAACAATTTTTCAAGCAAACATTACAATTGTATCATGGCTTGTACCTCCTGTAGCAATTTGTCTAATTTCTGCTGTAATTCAAGGAAGTATCGTGACGTGATAAGGCCCTGGCGAGATTTATCCAGACAATCTCGAGCAAGTTCTGTGATCTGATGGTGGGTAAAACTGAGCACTCCATCTGCCAGAGGAAGGACATTCTCTGGAGAGTGATTTGTTATAATGTCTCGAAGCCTCTCTTCCATCTGAGCTGTGGCCTACAGAAAAGAAATAAATGATATATTAAATTAGCTTTACCTGAAACTAACAGCCTCAAAGGTTATTTCTGATTCTGTGACATTTTTGTACTGCCTAAGAAGATATGAATCTGGAATGAGTGACATGACTGAAGAAAAAAATAAAGCAACAGAAAGGCAAAGTGATGGATGATGTTTCCCTGCATTACCAGTTCAGAAAACCACCAGGCTTATGATAAGCCTACTAAGCAGATTATAGAATCATAGAACGGCTTGGAAGGGACCGTAAAGATCATCTAGTTCCAAATCCCCTCTCATGTGCAGGGACACCTTCCACTAGACCAGCTTGCTCAAAGCCTCATCCAACCTGGCCTTGAACACTTCCAGGGAGGGACCATCCACAACCTCTCCAAGCAACCTCTGCCAGTGTCTCACTACCCTCGCAGCACACAATTTCTTCCTAATAGCTCATCTAAACCTACCTTCTTACAGTTTGAAACTGTTACCCCTCATCCTATCACTACACTTCCTGATGAAAAGTCCCTCCCCACCTTTCCTACAGGATTCCTTTAAGTGTTGGAAGGCCTCTGTAAGGTTTCCCTAGAGCCTTCTGTTCTCCAGGCTGAACTACCTCAACTCTCTCAGCCCATCCTCATAGGGCTTAGGCAGGTTCATGTCTTCCTTGTGCTGGAGGCTCCACAGCTGAACACAGTACTGCAGGTGGGTCTCAGCGAGAGCTGAGTAGAGAGGGGGGTAGAATCACTCCCTTGACCTGCTGGCCAAGTTTTCCTTGATGCAACCCATAATGTGATTTGCTTTCTGGGCTGAGTGCACATTGCAGGCTCATACTCAGTTTTTCATCCACCAACACCCTCACAACCTTCTCCACCCAGCTGCTCTCAATCCACTCATCCCCCTACCTATACTGGTATCAAGTGCTGCCCTGACCCAGGTGCAAGACCTTGTACTTGGCCTTGCTAAACCTCATGAGGAGTGCATGGGCCGACCTTGCAAGCTTGTCAAGGTCCCTCTGGTTGACAACCCTTTCCTCCAGCATACAGACGGCACCACACAGCTTGGTGTCGTTGGCAAATCTGCTGCGGGTGCATTTGATCCCACTGTCCACGTTGCCAACAAAGATGTTAAACAGCACCGGTTTTAATACCCACCACTGAGGAATGCCATTCATCACTGATCTCTACTTGGACATCAAGACACAGCTGTTGACAACAACTCTTTGTTGTCAACAAAGAGTCAAATCCTTATCCACCAAATGGTCCATCCATCAAATCCATGTGTTTCCAATTTAAAGATAAGGATGTTGTGCAGGACAGCAACAAATGCTTTGCACCCCCCCTTTGTCTGCCACTGGTGATTAACTACACGCTAATCTTGTGATCATCATGAAACAGAACTAAAGGCACACCCGTGACTGTAAAACTTTAAGTCCAAATAAATATAATTAAAAAACCCAAGAGAACTCATGGGGGGTCTACTCTGTTCCACTAAAACTAAAGACACTACAGACCAGAGTATCTTCTTTCCTTTCATATAGGTTATACCATGGAAATATTTCACTGGGCAGTTTGAATAAACACTGACTGACTAAAAACACCACAGGTCCACAGGCCCTGCCAGGTATGTCTGCAGGTTGCTAGATGTGTCTCTTTTACAGAATTAAATGTCTGGTTCTCACAAAATTGAAGATGCTTAAGAAAACCTTGAAGATAGTTTTATTATTAAAAAGTAAACCCACACCTCTTAGTTCGCATCTCAAACTCTGAAATGAGTGGATTGTTTCATACTTCAGATTGCTGCTCAATCACTCTGCAAATCCTAACAAATGTCTCTTCACATTTCTATGAAGAAATATGAAGAAACCTCTATTTCTTATAGGCACTTCTTGGAACAGTATCAGCTTTACCTTATTTCGTCTTTCAGAGGTCATCAAAACTCTAGGAGGAGGCAAGAGCACATGCTACAGAACTGCACCTAGGAATTCATTTGTGTCTCTGACCTTAGGACATGACAGCAACAGGTCTGCCCTCGGTATTAGCCCCCACAACTGTAGGTCTTCACAGGTAAAGTAAGTATATAATGAGTGTTAAGGAAAAGGAATTAATCCCACTAAAGAAAGAAATTTGCAAGTGTATCAGCAGAAGCTGCACAAGACTTAGCAAGAGAAGCTGGTTTTGGTTTACTAATACAGTATACATTTGCCCCAAGTACACATCACCTATTAAAATTGAATACACTGTCACTTTCCAATCAGCAGAATATATTACCAGCACGATTAATTTCAAAACCAGTTCAGCAACTTTGCCAAATGCATGTCCAGTTCTCAACAGGTATTTTCTTTATTAATAGTGATCTTATCTTTGTAATAAGAGCTTGGTGAAGCTTTATGAAAGCCATTATAGGGTTGGATCATTAGTTCCCACAGCAAAAACACCACTTACTTAAAACCTATGTAGCTTATCAATTTAGATCCTGGTTATCTTAAACAGAATTTATTACCTTTGGGAACCTTTCTTTGTAGACATGGTTCATCATAATTATTTCGTTGTCACAGCAGGCTGGAGAACGTCCAGGGCTGCAAGCAAAGCAAATTATCCCTTTAAACAAAAAGTCAACATAGGCTTCACTGGAAAGGTACATTATCTCGTCAGTGGTACACTTGATTCTTTTCTGCTATTTCTGACCAGGCCCTAAAGACTATTTCATGTGTTTGATATCTAATTGCTAACTATGTTACTTACTTGGTTTGTAACAACACTTCAGGATACAGGCAGTTTTGCAACACTTATGAACATCACCTTTTTCTCAGAAGGCTAACAGAGATACATTTAACTGTTATTTATGGGTATACCTACCCTGTCAAAGGTTACATAAAATCAAAATAGCAAGACATGACCATGAACTCTGTTAGCTCCAAATGAAAGCACTGAGTCTTTTTTTAACTTTTTGAAGAGATAATAAAAAAAAAAAAGAAAAAAACCCCAATCTATTTGCAATCCGACCAGCAGTTAAAGGCAGCAACTTCCCACAAACAATGTCATACCTATGCATGAGTTCCACCAATCCTGGGGCACTGTGCCTGTAAGAAAGGCATGAGACTTGCAGGAAAACAATCCATAAAAGGTACCCATGGCCTCTGCTAACCTACAAAACTGCTTTTCCTACCATAAGCCTCACTGTCCATTATACATTCATTTGAACAATCTCCATTTCATTTCCCTGGCTGGGTGACACTGGCCCATTCAGTCTGGTCTAAAAGATATGGATACAAAAAAGATGCTGCAAAGGCAATTCAATCCCCTAGGAATGACTTCAACATAACATGAACATAGGAGTTTCTGGCATGAGCAGAAGAACTGGCTTTTGCCTTTCTAAGAGGACTAAAGTGAACACTAAAATTCATCCCAAGATTTCACAATGGGGAGCCCTATAACTGATAGGGACAATCTGTTATAGACAGACCCACAGGCAAATCCATTGAAGACAGGGTAGGTACACAATTTCGTCACAGAAACACAGAATCACCTGGTTGGAAGAGATCATTGCGTACAACCGTTCACCCTGCACTACCAGGGTACCTAAACCACGTCCCCCAGTACCACATCTATGTGCCTCTTAAACATCTCCAGGGATGGGGATTTCACCACCTCCCTGGGCAGCCTGTTCCAATACTTAATAACCCTCTCTGTAAAGGAATTCTTCCTGATATCTAACCAACCTAGATCTCACCGTGTTGCAACTTCAGGACATTTCCTCTTATCCTGTCACATGAAAGAAGAGATTAACACCCACCTCCCCAAAACCTCCTTTCAGGTATCATTGCGTACAACCGTTCACCCTGCACTACCAGGGTACCTAAACCACGTCCCCCAGTACCACCTCTATGTGCCTCTTAAACATCTCCAGGGATGGGGATTTCACCACCTCCCTGGGCAGCCTGTTCCAATACTTAATAACCCTCTCTGTAAAGGAATTCTTCCTGATATCTAACCAACCTAGATCTCACCGTGTTGCAACTTCAGGACATTTCCTCTTATCCTGTCACATGAAAGAAGAGATTAACACCCACCTCCCCAAAACCTCCTTTCAGGTAGTGGTAGAGAGCAATAGAGTCCCCTTCACCCCCAAGTCCTTTTCTGCTGGGCAGGTTTCCAGCCACTCTTCCCCAAGCCTGGGATGTTGCAGGGGCTTGTTGTGGTCCAAGCGCAGGACACGGCAGTTGGCCTTATTGAACTTCATATTACTGGCCTTGGCCCATTGATCCAGCCTGTCCAGATCCCTCTGTAGGTCCTCTCTACCCTCAAGCAGGTCAATAGATCTGTCTAAACTGGTGCCATCTGTGAACTTGCTGAGAGTGCACTCAATCCTCTCATACAGGTCATTGATAAAGTTGTTAAAGAGAACAGGCCCCAATACCGAGCCCTGGGGAACACCACTGGTGACCAGCCACCAGCTGGATTTGACTCCATTCCCCACCACTCGCTGGGCCCGGCCATCCAGCCAGTTTTTGATCCAGTGAAGTGAACACACGTCCAGGCTGTAGGCAGCCAGTTTCTGCAGGAGAATGTTATGGCAAACGGTGTCAAACGCCTTAATAAAGTCCAGGTAAACAACACCCACAGCTCTTTCCGTGTCTACTGAACAGGTCATCTTGTCGTAGAAGGAGATCAAGTTGGTCGCACAGGACCTGCCCTTCATAAATCCACACTGACTGGGCCTGATCACCTGGTTGTCTTGTACATGCTGAGCGATGTACAAGATGATGACAACACTTCTGCAGCATAATCTCCTTTCTGAAAACGCTTGTCTTTGTTTTTAACCTGGAGCATTTGTACACATTCTGTGAGTTCAAATGGAAGACACTACTCTTTAAGTGTTGAAAGTAAAAAAAGAATTCAAAAAAATTAAAGATGCGGCAATAAATACGATAGTTTCAAACTGTAATCTAATGAAGAAATGAGATTTTTTTTTTAGTAATCGTTGTGCAGTTTCATGTAGGTAGCAACCACCTTTGTCTCAATAGTCTACAAACATTTTAAAATCAAGGAATCAAAAGCAGACTTAAACCACACTGCACTAAAAAACCTCAATCCTTAAGACTTGTATACCAGTGAGACTACTTTTAAACTTTTGAAAGAATCAATAGGACAATTAGAAATACAATACTTCCTTTTTTTCCTTCCAGTTCTTGAAAACTTATCCATAAAATTAATCTGCAGTTTCCAAACCTAAACTGACAGTTTATAACTGATCTTGGTTAAAACACATCGCAGGCAGATAGCCACTGTGAGTAAAATGCAGAGGCCTAGTCTTTCGGAAACAAGAACCTGAAGTCCACCTTGTTTAAAGAAAATAAATGAGTGTGTACCCTGCCCCCACTTCCCATTTGTTTTTTATCACATTTCCTTCCAGGCAGTCCTAGGATATAAATAAATTTTGAATCAGTTTTGCAAATAATTACTTTATTTTGTGAACAGTCCGAACTCTGGAAGAGAACCAGTGCCACAGTCAGATCAGTAGTGACTAGCTCACCAAGAGACAGTTCATGCAGGTTAATTGCCTTCATTAAGATCTCCCTTACAATGTTAAGTGCTGAAGTAAGCCACGATCAAAACCAGGAGCAAAAATTTAAAACAATTATTTGTAATTCAGCTTCAAATGTGTACTTCAGCAATTTAAAAAACAGTGGATGACTCCAATGTACGCAACCAAGATGCTCCAGAATATTCAAATTAATATCCAACCCCTGTTTCCAGATAGACAAACTCACCTCAGACTTCGGGACCGAGGGCGCATTGCAGTGGTCCTGCATCTGTTATCACTGGCAATGCTCTCAGTGGTACAGAAATGTTTAGATAAAAAATGTAGTTCATCAGGTGTTGGTTGGTACGGTAACTGGTGTAGCTTCTCTTGGGATGAGCAGGATGACTACAAGAGCAGAACAGAACACAAGCTTCTGTCAGAGTGAAAAAACAATTGCAAGATATATTCAGTGCTCATCAATAAAGCCATGTAATTTAAAAATTATAGCTACTTCTCACGTCTTACTACCAATTTGGAAAAGGAAATAAATAATTAGTCTCAACTTATTAAACTAAATATACAGTAAGTATAAAAAAAGTACTTCAGGCCTAGAAGAAAGTTCATTGCCTTTCAAAAGATCAGATTTCCTCTAAGGCAAAGATGATACCTAATAACAGCAATATACACCAATACATAAGAATAGTTAAAACAGGGTCTGCTGAAAATTAATTGAGTAGGACAAAGTAGGATAATCACGGAGCACAACTTACTGCCACAACACAAATTATAAATCTACATAATGAAGGTACTTCATTATCCATAATTAGTGCACTACTGAAGGTTTTTTTTAAATAAAATTACATATTATCTAAATTATTGATAAAAAATTGATATGCTATTTTCTTAAAAAAACCTCTTCTTACAAACGCATTTCAAAATGAAGTGAAAGAATTTAATAGATTTATCAAGACAGGTTCTATGGATGACGAAAATGAAAGGGATTACAACCCATCCACTTACAAAACTGGAAGACACAGACAAGTTAGAAATTGGAAGTGCATGTATAAAGCCGCAGTACATAAAGTGGTCCTGGTGATCATACCACCGTATTTTACTACCTTTTACGCAGCCAGCTAGTTACCTGAGCCACACTAAATATTTGGAGGCAGAACTTTGAAATACTTCCCTGAGCTTGGATTTGATGATCTTCCAGAGAACATGTACACAGCTCAATGCATCAACAACCAGCCTTGTTAATCTGGACTGACGAGTGTAGACAGCGAAAGGCCTTACTGTTTCTGGCACCCAAACTAGTTTCCAGGGTAGCTCATTCACAAATAATCCTTGTACGACTGCACAAAGCTGCTTGGTACCATGCATACATTCCCTTTATTTTACCTGCAGAAGGGAGTTAAGTCCAAAAACCTGGATATCTTTCTGGAGCTCTGCAGTTTCCAGCTAGCTTTTTCAAGAAAACTTGTTTCTTTTATATGTCAATCTTTATTGAAGGCCAACACTGCTAAGAGCTTCTTTGCTCTATCATCCCTAGTGAGGGAAATCAATAAACTTTCATACTGTACACCAACACTGCCCTACATTGCTAAAGTCAGCAGGTAATATCCAGGCTACTAAGCACAGACAGTCTTCATAACTTCCTGGCAATTTGTGAGGTAAAGGCTGAATATATCCTAATTCCTAGGAACTGAAGAAAATGATTACTTATCATACTCTATCTCATGAAGTCATCTCTTAAAAGCAAAAAACGTAGAAAATCCACTGCTGGGAAAGGTTAACTCATACAGGACTGGTATAGAAGGGAAAGCTGCATCACATCAGAACAAGTTACCTGGCTTTGCTGCAGACGAAGAAGCATGCACACCAAGAACTTACCACGGTTCCCAGGATAGGTAGTAACTTGTTAAGTCACAGAAACCAAGTGATAAAATTCAGCCCTAGCACATTACCATGCATAACTCTGTACACAACATAGATAAGTTCTTTCTTATCTCACACTATGGCAGGCAGTTGCAGTTAATCTCGTGATGTATTTCCTATAGCCATGCTCCGTAAGATAAAAGATAGTCCAGCCCAGGGAACTTTCCCTATGTAGACCATCACAAATGGCTATTTCTATAAAATCAGTCAGCTTCAGGGGATTCTGGGAAGTTCAGGAGGACTCTAACCTGCGTCACACTTTTCTTTATATAAGTGTCATGAAGTCTAGAACCAACAAGATTAAAGCCAGAATCTTCAATTGACTAACAACTCTCAGTTGTATCAGGGCCATCACAGGCAGAGATGTCTGAATTCCGATCTCTGTACAAATTCCAATTTCATAGCAAAACTCTTAAAAAAATTAGCTCCCCTGGCGTTTTAGAATAGCTGCTCCAAAAATCACTTAAGATTTAACATATTTTTAATATGTACAACCACAGTGCATCACAGCAACACCCACTATTCTTCCAACACAGAAAGGAAAATTTGCAGCCAGTACCAGCTAGTGTAACCCTAAAGTCTCTTTCCTTACCTCCTTACCCTATTTCCTCATCCAAATAAGTTTCCAAGAATATAATGTACTGGCAAAAATATGTAACTAGGTATTCCCTCAGTTTATCTTTTTTACAGGCTTGTTCTCCTATCTCAGCTGCATTTCATAACTGGCAAGATCTGATCCAGGTTTGCTAGAATACAACACATTTTAGCCAGAGATACTTTCAGTTAATTTCTACTCTGCTGTGAGAACTAATGTATGCCGTACTTGCACCACTTCTAAACCCATGTGCTTCCATTACATTGGAAATTAACTTTCAATATTAAAAAAAGAAAAAAAGGCTAATGAGAAATGGTGAGCTACACTCACCTGAGCATAATCATGATTACAACAGATCCTTGTGCCCCTGCTTTGACTTTCAGTTGCTTGTGAAGATCAAGGTTACGCTCTCTTGTGATGCGTAAAAACAGTTTCTGGTCTCCAGTTTAACGTTAATCTCCTAGATTAATGTGAATCTTATTTATCCAGTACTGAAGAGGAAGTGTTCTGTAAGTACACTTGGCTATGCTGTGTGAAGTAGTCTCTCATTGCCTCTAAAATTTTCCAAGAATGTGGAGGAGGAGATTGCACAAAGGCAGATGTTTCAGATTCTGAAAAAGTATGTGCAACCAATCAGATGAGCCGCAAGAAGAGCCGGAAGGGCAGAAGACCAGCTTGGCTGAACAGAGAGCTCTGGCTAGAGCTCAAGAACAAAAAGAAAGTCTATGGCCTATGGAAGAAGGGGCAAGTCACTCACAAAAACTACAGGGATTCAGTGAGACTGTGCAGGGAGAAGGCTAGAAAGGCAAAAGCCCAGCTAGAACTTCATCTGGCCACTGACATAAAGGACAATAAAAAAGTTTCTATAAATACCTCAATAGCAAAAGGAGGGTTAAGGAGACTCTATCCCTTGCTAAATGCAATGGGAGAAATAGTGACCAAAGGTGAGGAAAAGGCTGAGGTACTCACTGCCTTCTTTGCCTCAGTCTTTAATGGTCAGACCAACTCACTGGGCGCTTGGCCTCTAGAACCAGATGGTGGAGATGGGGAGCAGTATCAAGGTCCCATAATCCAAGAGGAGACAGTAAGTGAACTGCTGGACAGCTTAGATGTGCAGAAGTCCATGGGGCCAGATGAGATCCACCCAAGAGTTCTAAGAGAACCGGTGGGGGTGATCACCAAGCCACTTTCCATCATTTACCAACAATCCTGGCTAACAGGGGAGGTACCAGCTGACTGGAGGTTGGCAAATGTGACGCTGATCTACAAGAAAGGCCAGAAGGAGGACCCAGGGAACTACAGGCCTGTCAGTCTGACCGCAGTGCCGGAGAAAGTCGTGGAGCAGATCATCCTGAGTGTCATCACATGGCATGTACAGGACAGTCAGATGATGAGAACCCAGTCAGCATGGATTTGTGAAGGGCAGGTCTTGTTTAACCAACCTGATCTCCTTCTACGACAAAGTGACCCATTTAGTAGTGGAGGGC